>NC_028645.1:38103042-38185286 GCF_001406875.1 Solanum pennellii | reverse complement strand
TATATATATATATATATATATATATATATATATATATATACCCCAGAAAATTTTCGAATTAAGACTCGAATCGTTCTTTGTAGTGAGTGATATTTTTACCAAGAAAATTAAAAATTTCTTAAATATTAAGGCCAGGTCACTTGATTAGCACCTTGAGTTCTAAAAGAACTAAATTGGAAATAACAAAAATCTGAAATTTGGAGAATTAAGCTAAGTATGAGTTTTTGGTCAACTTCAAATGATTATAAATCATAGCACATGATGAGTTAGGTGTGCTATAAGATACCTTAGGAAAGATCTTTATATTAAATTTTTAATGCCTCTGAATTTGCTAAGTTTCGAGTTTGAATGAGTGAGATATGACCTTTTGAGTTAGGTTGTCCAGTTAAGGAAAATTAGCCAAAAATAGTCATGGATATTTTGGTCTTTTCCTTACCCAATCATATTTGATTCATTTTTTAGTAAGATTTTAAGGTCCTATTAGTTTCAACTTCATAATCCTAATATACACCAAGGATTTTAGTTGAAGTTCAAGAAGAGAAAAGAGGAGAAAGAAGAAAAGGATCAAATCATTCATTCAAGAAATTCAAGATTTTATCAGGAACCAAGTTCTTTGAGGTATGTAAGGTTTCATAGTGTTGGGTTCGTTCAACCACACTCCAATCATGATTTATTCAGCGTAATTTTGTTCTTGAAATTTAAAAATTTAAGTTCTTGATGAATCCTTGATAAGCGTTCTTGAAGTTTCATTAAGTTTTGATGTAAGATTCTACTTAGGTAAACTTTAAAAAACCAAATCTCTAAGAATATTAAGAATTACGTATTTAAATGGGTCTGAGATTGAACTATTTCTGAGTAAAAAGTTATGACTATCTAACCAATGGTAATTGAATATAAAATAAAACAAAAAAATAGTTTAGTCTAAAACTTTCTGAGTAAAAAATTATGACTAGTTTAGTAACCTATACAGTGATGTTATGAATTAGCCGATGGAAAAATATTAAAAATAGTTATTTTTATACTTTTACCTCCAAGAAAATCATAAACGAATTTCTTGACTAATAAAAGTCTTAAAACAATCAAATTTTGCATGTTCACTAATGAAAATCATAATCTTTGGTCATAGAGATTTCAAGAAACTAATTCAAGGATCTCAAGAAAGGTTTTCTTGATTGTTTACCTTCAAGCTAGGGTTTCAAGACTTCTAATAAAGTTCTTCTTAAATATTCTTTGAGATCCTTTAAGAATCTTGTACTTCTACGTATGTAAGTCTATCACAATGTTGGACTAGTCCGTCCCCAAGCTCTACATCTACTTTCAGATCAATAAAAGAATAGTCTTTGATTCTACCCCTAGATTTTAGTATTGTTGATATAAGTTGATTTTGAGTTGTTGAACTCATGTTTCTTTTAAAAGTTCTATTCCTAATTATCATTTTCTTTATTGTTATTTAGAGCCTTCATATCATGAACCATAACTCTTAAATTCATAATGTTGGAAAACATATATGCACAAAGGAAGCCTATCAGGATCTTTACTATACTTACATGACTAATAGATAACCAATATCGTTTATGCTAGAACACATAAACTTGCTTAAATTTAATTGGATAAATGCCTGTTGAAGCGTGAGTAGATTTCTTCAAGCGAATCCCCATGACAGACAGACTTTCAAACGAATCTACAAGTTAGACAACAAGTATGGTCTTCTACTGTGATCCAAACTTCACGTCCGAACTCTCTCAATATTTGGGTTGGAAATCATGAATAAAAACGTAATTCCTCTATTTTCTAGGTTAGGAGAATCCCTATTTATTGAGATTTCTTCCTAATCTAAAAAGGACTAGAAAACCTAATTTTTCTTGAAGACTAGAAAAATCCATATTATTCTTCCTTTTCCCATGGAAATAGAATTCTGAGTTACAATTAAATATGAACACTATAGGGACCACATAATTGATTACCGAGACTTCGTATTATGAAAATAATTCTAAATAATTAATTTGACTTAATCTTAACATAATAATTACAAATCATTCCACTAGAAATTCATAATTGCCCTACTCTATTTATATTTTTAATTCCTTATTAAACACTTATGTAATACCCCTTGTTAAGATTTCAAATACTAATCAATAAATTAAATTACTAATGAATTTAACTTAATGATTAATCTCGTTTAGAGCACTGCTTAACTTATTTCATGAGTCGGATTCATAAATTCACTTGCAAGGTTTGACACGATGAAAACTTATAAGTTTCTCAAAAAAATATATCAATCAATCTCTATAACGAGATATGGATTCCATAAACCAACTTATTATGTCACCAATATATATTATTATCATCCAACTTACCAGACATATTGACCCATATCAGAAATTTACCTTTTAATAAAACAAAACGATATCATAATAGTTATATTAGGATTTAGAATATAAGTACATATAAAAGTTTAGAGAATATGGTTTTGTCAGGTTGTCTAAAACAACTATCTCTACTCGATCCCGTTCAATACATAGAAAATGCACCAGCACAAGAAGTTGGAACTATACCATTTCCATAATCAAGATAAATTACATATAATATTGTGCTACAGTCATACCGATGACATGTCCAAATTCCATCATAGATTGTGGACAAAAAAACATTATAATGATAAAAATCGATGATTTAATCCTCTGTGTATAAGTTAAATCTCTACACACTAAATCATCTTCTATATAACTAAATAGACACCATAAACGAATATATGTTCTATTCAAACTGGGCAAATATTTATTTTATATTTAATATTATATCTTAAAATATGGTGAATAGTATATATCCCAACACATAATTCACATTCAAGAGAGAGTTAAGAGTAGGGTTCAAGAAAGTATTTGAGTTCAATTGTGAATCCTTGACATCAACTATCAATTTGAACTAAGTTTTGAGGAAGTAAGTAAGAGAATGAGAAAAGTCCTATACATGAGTTCAGTGTAGTATGTAGAGCTTCGAATCAAGTCGTTCATGCCCATAAATTTCGCATGTACTCCACAAATTGAGTATCTTTGAGAGGAGTAGCATCTACAAGTTCTAAGTGTTGATTAATACGTATCTAACATATTTGAGTTTATTTTACTAATCATGGAACTATAACATGTTACTCATAGATTTCTTGTGTTGAATTGTTCATTCCCACAATTCCGCATAAACCCTATAAGTTGAACAGTCTTAAGATGAGAAGTGTCTTTGAATCCTTGAGTTGAGTAGTTCATGCTCATCATTTTGCATGAACCCTCCAAGTTGAACATCATGAAATTATCCATAAACATTAGATCACAAACCTTAAATCCATAATAAAATTCAAGGAAAGTTAATATCAAAGTCAGGAGAAGTTGAGTCAAGTTTAGAAGTTAAGAACAAGTCAAAGTAAAGTTTATAAAGTTTTCAGAAGTCTTTCACAAACGTTTTCACTTCTTTAAAGACTTAAAGTTCAAGTTGAGTAAAAAGTAAAGACCAAAGTCATTTATTCAATGAAGTATATGGGGAATATTTATTCTGATAGAGATTATTAATATTTTCACATTTGAGAAAGAAAGGGAATATCAATTCCGAAAGAGAGCTTTTAAGCTAAGTTTTGAGTAATTATCGCAAACCAAAGAAAGAAGTTATTTTAAAAACATATGAGCTAAGTATATTTTTGGGAATAATATTGAGCACCAATATGGGAAAACGAGTTCATATTAACTCAAGTCTCCATAAACCATATAGCAATCATGGGTATCAAAGGGTCATTATTTTTTAGATGATCACTTAAGTTAAGCTAGTGGATTCACCAAGTTAAGTGTTTTATATAACGGCAAAGTATAAGATAGTTCTGGTATCATGGACAAGACGTTGTATCACTGTACCACTTAGGCTCATAGTGGTGGTTGCCGTTAAAGAAACTCCAATAGCAGTAATTTCATGATTCCTCAAGGGGTTCTTATTAGTGTGAATGGGGATATGAGACTTCATTAATGCATTACACAGGGAAACTTTGAGAGGGAGCATGGTATTTTTTTATGGTATTATGATTATGAGTTGACATCATGTTTCATACAATTTTCCTTTTTCTTTATATTGCACTTGTTTTAAATTGCTTTATGATGAAATGAGTTTAGTTAAGTATTTCGAGTTGAGTACCTTAATTTGAGTATCTTGAGTTGATATATGCTTCATTAAGTCGAGTATTATATATTTGAAGTTGAATAGTTTTGAGTATCGTTGAGTATTTTTGAGTTAGGTAAGTTGAGAAGAGGTAAGTGTGTTTTCGTTTTATCAAGTTTCAAGCTTATGTTTATGTTTTAGAATTCCCCTTACATGCTCGTACATTCCACGTACTGAGACATTTGGCCTGCATCTTTTGATGATGCGGAAACATATATTCAGTATCATCAATAGGAGTTCCGTTCATACATGCAAGAGTTTGAGTTAGCTATGGTGAGCCTCCTTACTTTCAGAGGATTTCATTTACTATTTAGTTTAGTCAGGATGTTGTGGGTCTTGTCCCGACTTCCATCTTTATCAGTTAGAAGCTTCATAGATAGTCAGTATTTTTGAGAAGTTTGTATCATTTATTTTATTAAATGTTTTAAAGACTTAACTTACCTATTTTATGGCGAATTGAACATATTATATTGTTCTGATTTTTCTTTTGAGTTAGAGTTTTGTATTTAAGTTTCATGAATTTTATTTTGTTTTAAGCTTATGCATTCTTAAGTTAGTCGTCCGCTTATAGTCAATGAGAATAAGGGTTCGCTTTGGGGACCAGTAATAATTCTTGAATGCCGATCACGTCTAGGGTATAAATTCAAATTGTGACATTAATTAACATCGACAAGATATTAAGAAATATAAAATGACAGAGTCAAAAATAATTAATTAAAGTAACCATAAGAAGAGAAATGATGAAAACTAGAGATTCATAAAATTAGGCAGAATATATTTGTTCATTTCCCTGTATATTCCTAAAATAATAAATGAGAGCATTTTATAGTGTTAGAAATAAATTTTATCATATGGACACTTGTCCAAACACTTACATGCAAAGTGACATGAATTTAAAGATGTAACAGATGAAATAAATCTTGTCTTGATAAAAGTAATTGTGATTTTTCCAAGTAATAACAATTCTAAATAATTTAGTTATTTGGCTTTGTTACTCCATATAATAAAATAATCTTTTGAAATAAAAATTTTCTTACATAAACTTTTTAAAAATCACAAAGACAAAATATAAAATTGATAGGAGGAGACTGATGTTACGGATCAGGCACACAACTTACCGTAAGATTTCCACACAAAAAAATATATGATATCTGACAACTCTGAATATTAGTGCACATATCTAAACATTTATACACCCAATGAAAAAATCAATAAATTTAGTATGAATTAGAAAAAATATGTTTATCAGTAAGATATTCATTGATTACTAAAATAGTAATTTTATTTAGTCATACATGCCTTCTTAGACATAAGTAAGTCTTGGTAGAAAAAATAATTTGAGTAATAAAAGTGAGATAACATATATCAGACAATTAAGATCTCCAAAATCAGCAAATATCAATTCTAAGCATATTTCATCTTAATACACTAGTATAATTTACTAAATCAAATTCAACAAGTTAGATAAAACATAACATACGATGTAATGCAATGCAATGGTCATGTATATGCAATATAATCAATTTACTCATTAAATTCAACAGAGAAGTTTGAAAGTCATGACCCATGAAAACCAGCAATGTCCATGTATGTATACAATCAAAGCAGAGGTGGATCTATCCTTAGGGTAGGTGGTCATGGACACTCATTAACCTCAATTTTTTTTATTTACACCTCTAATAACAAAGTTATAGCGATTTCACTAATGATTGAACTAGGAGTAGAGAACTTGATTTGCAATTTAGCATTTTTTATTTTTCTTGACATTTTAGTAATTATAATCTAGTTCATTTCTTCTTTAGTTTGCAAAGAGTTCAACCCAAATTTTGTAGTTAGTAATTGACATGCTTATGTTATTTAATACAAAAATATACAATAAAACTGAAAACATACAATAATGAAATCTCCTAGAAACATAAACTATGCATCTCTTCTTCCAACAAGCTAAATTTTCCTTGTCTGACCATTCACAGATAACGAAGGGGGTACTTTATACGTAATTTACCAATTATTTCTCAATATCATGATGTTCAAGGTTATTATAAGGACAAGTTTCAACATTGTTTAGGTCCAAGGGCAAATGGCGTATTCTCTTTCTCCTCAATGGGGGACAAGATCTCGTCTTGAAAAAACCTATGGTAGATTTTCAAATACAACTCCTCAAAGATCAAGGTATTTTCCGTGATTGGCATGTCAAGTTCCACTAGATCCCAAGCAAGGACTGCGTGGGGCCCCATATATACTTGATCTTCTCATGACTGACCATGTCATAAATCGCAGTCTTCAACTCCATGCATTCTTCCATGGTAGGCACACTTTTTGTCCACATCCTTGGGTTCCACCCTAGAAGTAGGGTGCCCCATGGAACGAAGACCTTAATAGATTGTCACACATGAAAATAAACTTGGATGGTGATGTTTTCTATAATCAACTGTGTTTGAAAAACAGAATTACTTATTTTGATAAAACTTTGCAGAAACACGAAGTAACCAAAGTTTACTGAATTAGTACGCGAGATGAACATAAAATAATAAACAAACACTAAAATCTGTAACATACCAGAATCTGGAAAATTTTTGGCAAAAAAAGATCAAATCCACTGAACTCACAGTGTCCTCTTAAGGAAATTATACCCCTCCGGTATCTAAGATTTGATTTGGACTATGTCCTCCCAAGGTAAAATGATCGCAATCACCTGCGTATAGATACCGAGAACTCTGGTAGCAGTGTACCACTCAACATCAGTAAGTACACGAAGTAATTTTTGTGCAGAAGAAGAGATCAGATAAATTCGTAAGGAAAAATTTGAAAGTTGTAACCTTTCAGAACAGTCATTTCCAAACGACAGGAAAGTTAAATAAAATGGGAAAGTTTTTAAAATCAAACGGGTCGCGCGCGGATCTTATTCGGGTTCTGTTATCAACCAATTGATTGAAAATGTTTTGGCCATTTAATTTAATTAATTAAATAAATAATTAATTAAATAATTAAAACAAACTTTGTCCAAAAATAATCTCTCCACCGATCATTTTCTTAAGCCGAAGTCGAGCGAGCAACGACGGCGGCGGCGCGAGAGGGTTCTTTCATTACAACACTTTTTAACAATTAATAGGAGTGTTTCAATATTTAAATTGTCACATCCGGGGAGCACCCCATAAATGCAATCGGTGTCATCGTCCTTGAAGGGGACTAAGACTAGCCTCTTAGCATTCATCATTACATTCATAGGTTAAAAATTATAAAATAATTTATAACTTTTCGGTTACTTCTACATTGAGGTTTACTTAAACCTCTGGCTTACACATAATATATACTTATCAAATGTACATAGACCCTTCGTATGAGAAGATTACATAGACTTCTACTATTATTGCACATATATAGCATAAGATAGTCTCATAAGAAACCTATAACGTTGTCTCATTTTAAACCATCTAGACAAGAGTATCACAATTCGGGCATAGCCCTTACATAAAAAATTATAGCCACATATAGTCTTTACAATTATAGTACCAATATGAAAGAGAATCAACAAAGTGTCTTTAAGACTAAACAACATCCTATAGGTTGATAATGACATCGTCCTCAGAAAGTGAGGACCTACCGAACTAGAAAGATAAGAATCCAAGTAGTCTTAAAAGCCTTCTCTAATCTCAACGGCCGGATCCTACATTTGTAGTAAACATAAAACATGGGTTAGTACACACTTATACTAAGTATGGGTATATGCACATAAAATAAGTGAAATCATGCTAAAGAGGACATTTGATAAAAAACCATGCTAAAGTCCTTTGAAAAGCTTTATGCACAATCAATAACCCATAGAAGCCAATAATTACATAATCCATAAGTCAAACCCATGTACGATACAAGATCAACATCAACAAGTAATAGTCAAGTAAACATATAAAATAGTTCATATCATCATAATATAAGCAAGTCTCTTACTCATAACCCACCATTTATCCTACTAGTGCAATGACCAAGAAAAGCCCCATAAACTTACTCAAGTAAATAAACAAAAAAAAGAATCACAAATAATGCCTAACTCAACATAACATAGCATCAATAATAACCATCATCATATTTAGCAATATAGACCAACAACATGTTCATAAATAAAACTAACATCATATAGGATCATCAACATGTGAAGTCAACATAAGCATAACATTTACTTTATAAGATCATTATATCATAAGAACATCTTTCTAGGACTTCCCTCAAATCCAACTAGTGCAATGCCTAGGTAGAGTCCCATCCCCTACCTAGAATAAGCCAACCTCTCAAGTAACCTTTCACTAGAATTCACATCATTATTTAGTTTTACTTTCGGAAACATTTGCCTTAATCGAGATAGACCACAAGAGCTAAATATGGAATCCGATATTGTAAAACCTTACACCGATGGAAGGTGCTCTATCGGTCAAAGTAGATCCAAACATAAACATAGCTTTCTAGGTGGATCCACTACCTAGTCTTCCCATGGTGACAACATAGTTCTAGAACTAGTAGATATGTATTGAACCCTCTAAATGCCTATGGAATTGGAGCCTCATCTCATGGGAATCCATTGGGTAAGTGTCCCTCATAGGGGAGTCAACAACTCATGTGGAACTATAGGGTGAATCTCCTCTATGGGAAGTCGACACCTCCAATTGTCGAGTTGACTCGGTGCTAAGCTAAGTCCCTTTTGAAATGTATTTATTTATTAATCATCACTTAGTTTAAGTCATACGTTCTAATCCCTTGTATAATCATTGTCATTTAGCTCAATCGGTATTGCATGATAATATCCTTTCATGGCAACCCTAACATATCATCATCATCATTTCATAATAAGGCACATAAGCAAGTCATCACAAACCTTATATCATTTCTTAAGCATAATTCACAATCACAGAGTCAAGAAATTTCAATTCAACATCATACAAAACCTACATAGGCTATCCACAAGGTATACTCAATTGAATTACATCTTCAATCACAAGTCATCATAATTGAAGTAAAGGTTAGGATTATGAAGACTTACCAAATCTCCTTAAAAGCCATCATCATGGCCTTACCATCAACCAACCAATTAAATCCAATAATAGGTGTAGTATCATCATTCAATAGTAATAATACAAGAACTAGGTCAATTGCATCATCACTATCCCAATTAACATCAATTCATAACCTAGGGTTGGGGGAATTAGGGTTCGATTCATCGTGAATTAATCAAGAATTAGATCTAATCCCAACAAAACATTACCCCAGTCAATAGATACATGAATTAGAATAGATAAAACAAGTATAATAATCAATTCATAATTCAATTCACATCAATTTATAACCAAGATCCAAGATTTGGAGAATTAGGGAAAGGGAGCATGATTAACATTAAATTGCATCAATTAACATCAATTAACCAACAATATATTCAATTAGTCATAGGAGATCACAATTTATCATCCATTTGAAGTTTAGAAAAAAACCATTAGACAAGGAAAACCCCATGGAATTGGGTAATTTGAAAATCAACTTTGAGAGGACCTCTTGGGGAAGGAAATCGCAAGAGTGGAGAACACATACCTTAATGAAGATTAATCCATGAAATTGAAGTGCAATCCTAGAGAAATTGACCTTCTTCTTCAAGCTTTGTTCCTTCTTCTATTGAGGAATTTGGGGAGAGAGAAAGTATAGAGAGGTGAGAGTTTTGAGTTTTGTTTTGGGAATTGGGTTTAGATGAGAGAAAAATAACTTAAAATTACCCTTGGCTAAATATAATCACCCTCTAAATTACCCAAACCACCCCTCACTTAAATGGGTCTTTTTGTGAAGTCAAAATGTCAAAAATATGATTTTACCGAATATGGGAAGTGGCTCCGCATCGCAGGGCCAACACACAGTTTATTTCACAAAAATTATTTGAGGCAGTGAGGTCCGTGTGAGCTGTGCTTGCACAGCAGCCCACTGATTCTTGACTTTCGCAGGCTGCTTCGGCAGCCTGCCCACCCATGTTGGGGTCTTCCTCCATGACCCTTCGGTTGGACCTTGGAGCTTAGTTATAGGACTTTTAGACCCTATATACTACATTCTACCTAAACAAAGTGTTTTTACAAGTTTTAGACTTCATTTGACCCTCTGAAACCATCCCCAAACATAGCAACGTTAACTATTTCAATTAAGCTATTTTCCGGACGTCATGGACGTTCTTTGACATCTTGGCTCTAAAACATAATGGATGAATTGTATGCATTATTTTAGGTCTTAAAACAGTATTTAAACCTTTAGAAACTCATGTTAGGCTCTATATTAGGTCTTTACTTTTCGGAGTGTTACATTATCCCCTTCTTAGGAACATTCGTCCCCGAATGACACTTAAGCTTTAAAAGGGAAAGGATATACTCAAGACTAGAAGCCCAACCAACAATATACAACATCATCATGAGTTACAACTCAGTTCAACATAGCAATATGACATTTACACAATGAATCAAAACATCAATTTTTGCAATAAGGCTCAAAGTCACAAAATGAGGAATTTCCTTCTCACTATAACAACATGAGCTCAACATATCATTAAAGAGTCAATTATGCCAAAGTTTCTTTCTCAACATATCAACATGCTCAATACCACATTATGAAGATAACAATATACCAAATACACAAAATAGTGCACATCAAGAAAAAGGGCATTTGTCCATGATAATTCATTTTAGCAAAAAACTTTTTTACCTTAATTATGCATAATTTTGCAATACAAGTCAAGTGCAATAAAATTTTCATTATTAAGGTGAACAACGAACCTTAATTATCAAAGAGATGATGATAACAGGACTTCTTGTCGGCCTCGGCCTCCCATGTTTCTTCCTCAACTAGGTGGTTTCTCCATAACACTTTTACGGAGGCCACCTCTTTGTTCCTCAACCTCTTCACTTAACGGTCAAGGATTTCAATGGAACCTCCTCATAGGAGAGGTTCTCTTTCACACGAATACCTTCAATATTAAGAATGGACTCAAGATTACCAATGCACTTCTTAAGAATGGTTAAATGAAAAACCGGATGAACCGAGATAGTTAACTAGGGAGTTTCAACTTGTATGCAAGATTTCTTAGGGACCCACATAACGAGGAATTAACTTCCCTTTTTTGCCAAATTTAACCACTCCTTTTATGGGTGGAATTTTCAGATACACCTTATCACCCTCTTCAAATTTAAAGTCTCCTCTCCTATGATCGGCATAGAACTTTTGCCGACTATAAGCTGCTTGAAACCGGTTCCTTTTGATGTGAAATTTCTCCAAGGTCTTATAGATGAAATCGGGACCAAGAAGCAAAGACTCATAAACCTCAAACCTTCCAATAGGAGACCTACACCTCCTACCATACAAGGCTTCATAAGGAGCTATAGAGATGGATGAATGAAAGCTATTGTTATACGAGAACTCTACCAAACGCAAGTGCTCATCCCAATTTCCCTTAAAGTCAATGATACAAGCCCTAATCATATCTTCATGAGTGCAAATCGTCCGCTCCGCTTGACCATCCGTTAGAGGATGAAAAGCGGTGCTTAACTTCACTTGAGTACCCAAACATTTTTGAAATGATCTAAAATATCTAGACGTAAATTGAGCACCTCTATCCCATATAATGAACACAGGAACCCCATGAAGACTCACTATCTTGTAAATATAGATCCTTGCATAGTCTTCCGCCGAATAAGTAGACTTAATGGGAATGAAGTAAGCGAATTTCATCAATCTATCCACTACCACCCATATAGAGTCATAATGCTTTATGTTCGAGGCAAACCCACTACAAAATCCATATACATCTTCCCACTTCCAATTAGGAATTTGGATTTCTTGTAGTAGACCACTTGTATTTTGCTGTTCGGCCTTCACTTGTTGACAATTGGGACACTTTGCAACAAAATCCACAATATCCCTTTGTAGGACGTCACTTCTCTAAGGTCATGTTACATCTTTGTATAACCTAGATAAATAGAGTAACAAGATCCATGAGCTTCCTAAAGGATCCTATTACTTAAATCATCCACATTAGGCACAAACAATCTCCAGTTGTCTTATGGTGTTATGTCCCCGTCGTATATGATGAGACTTCTCGTTGTACATGATTCTCTATGCCCTACCTATTGCTGCTTGACTATCACAATGTATGAAAACAGGTCCAACATGTTTGGGCCATAATAGAATATTCTCTAGGAAATTTTGGAGCCATTCTGCTTTTTCACCAGTCTTATCCAAAGCAATGGATTCAAATTACATTGTGGAGCGAGCAATACATGTCTGTTTGGACAATTTCCAAGAGACTTCTCTCTACCAAGTATGAACACATAACCACTTGTGGATTTTACTTCATTTGACCCGGTGATCCAATTTGCATCACTATATCTTTCAATCACAACAGATATTTATCATAATGAAAAGCATAGTGTTGAGCATATTTCAGATACCCCAACACACGTTTTATTTCCATCCACTGAGTTTAATTTGAATTAATAGTGAACCCACTCAATTTGCTAATAGCACATGCTATATCTGGTCGCATACAACTCATTATATACATCAAACTTCCCAATACTCTGGCATATTCCAATTCAGAGTCACTTTGATTTTTATTCTTTTGAAATGTACAACTTAAACCAATTAGAGTTTTGACAACATTGAAATTCAAGTACTTCAACTTATCCAATACTCATTAAATATAATGAGATTGAGATAATGCTAGTCCCTGGGGAGTTTTGATAATCCTGACTCCTAAGATAAAATCAGCAACTCGTAAGTCGTTCATATCGAACTTGCTAGACAACATGCTCTAAGTAGCATTTATATCGTCAATGTTTTTACTCATTATTAACATGTCATCAACATAAGAACAAACAATGAATTCATGACTCATAATGTTTTAAATGTAAACACATTTAACACATTCGTTAATCTTGAATCCATTTGCCTACATTGTTTGGTCAAATTTAGCATGCCATTGTTTGGGTGTTTGCTTGAGTCCATAAAGTGACTTCACAAGTCTGCACACTTTCTCTTCTTTATTAGGAACTACAAACCCTTTAGGTTGTTCGATGTGAATTTCTTCCTCCAACTCTCCATTTAAAAAGACTGTCTTTACATTCAATTGGTGGATTTTAAGATCATGCACTGCTTCTAGTGCTATTGACATCCTAATTGATGTTATCCTTGTTACTAGAGAGTATGTATCAAAGTATTCCAAACCTTTCTTTTATTTGTACCGCTTGACTACCAATCTAGCCTTATATTTATTAATAGTCCCATCATGTTACATTTTCCTTTTAAAGATCCACTTTGATGCTAAAGGTTTAATTCATAGAGGAATATCAGCCAATTCACAAGTGTGATAACTCTAAATTGATTCCCTCTCACTATTGATTGCTTCTTCCCAATAAGTTGACTCAGACGAAGACATATCTGCTTTAAACTTTTTAGGCTTATTTTCAAGCAATAGTGCAACAAAATCAAGTCCGAAAGAAGTAATTTTCATCGACGAGTACTACGCCTAGGATCTTTACTAGTTAGTCTATTTTCATTTGATTCTTCTCATGGTCGTTTAGGTCTTTCACTTGTCAACTCACATTCAGTTTTATATGGATAAATATTTTCCAAAAAACCTTGAGTTATTTAACTCAATTATCATATTAACAAGAACCTCAGAATTATCATATTTGTGAACCAAAAACCGACAGGCCTCACTGTTAACATCATATCCAATAAATACACAGTCTACTATTCTGGGTCAAACTTTAACCCTCTTTGGTAAAGGAACCTATACCTTAGCTAAACACCCCCACACTTTGAAATATTTCATGTTGGGTTTCCTTTCTTTCCACAACTCATATAGAATTGATTGTGTTTTTGATGGGGTACCCTATTGAATTTCTTATTAGTCGTAAGGATGGGTTCCCCCCAAAGGTTTTGCAATGAAACATAAATGATCATCAAGGCATTCATCATTTCCTTTAATATTCTGTTCTTCCGTTCCGCCAAATCATTTGACTATGGTGTATAGGGTGCAGTAGTTTGATTAATCATACCATATTTTAAACATAACTATGCAAAAAGAGATTCATATTCTCCACCCTTATCACTCCGAATAATTTTTATCTTTAGATTCAATTGGTTATCCACTTCATTTTTGTATTGCTTAAATGCATCAATTTAAGCAATAAAAAAATTAAGTGGATAACCAATTCATTTTTTCCACCACGAGATGGTGTGGACTTTATATCACATATATCTGTGTGAATTAAGTCTAATTTTTTTGAATTTCATTCAACAGACTTATAAGGATATTGAACAAACTTATTTTCCACACAAATTTCGCATTTCGATTTATCACATTTAAAATAAGGCAATACTTCGAGAGTAACCAATTTTCTCAAGGCTTTATAATTTGCATGTCCCATACGGGCATGTCATAAATCATTTGACTCCAATAAGTAAGCAGAAGCAGAATTCTTCTTAATAACAACCATTACATTTAGTTTGAAGAGACCCTCATTGAGGTAGCCCATTCCTATGAACATCTCATACAGACTTATTACAGCTTTATCACTAACTACGACAAACTTAAACCCGTTCATAACGAGTAGTGCATCTGAAACTAAAATTCTTCCTAATAGTAGGGATATGCAGAACACTGTTCAAAGTAAACACCTTGCCGGATGTCATTTTTAACATTACTTTCCCAGTTCCTGCAATCTTCTTTTTGTTGTGTTTCCCATGAACAAATCTTCATCGAACTTAACAAGAGTGTACGTTGCAAAGACTTCTTTCGCAAAGCAATATGTCGAGTAGCACTTGAGTCCAAAAACCATTTCTTGGGATTTCCGACTAAGTTATACTCCCAGATCATTGCACATAAGTCATATGCATCTTCCATTATGCCCAGCCTTACCATAGTTGTAACTGTTTCCTTTAAATTTCTTCTTGTGCTTGTTCTGACTTCTGGCCGTTGGACTTCTTTCTCTTTTTGTCTTTGGTAGAAGCTTCTTCAATAGTATTAACTCCAATGATTGTTCAAATCTTACGAGACTTCTTTTATGCGGTTTTGTTATCTTCCTCAATCTTGAGACAAATAATAAGAACTTCAAGCTTCATTTCCTTATGCTTGTGCTTTAGATAATTTTTGAAGTTGTTCAACGAAAAAGGTAACTTCTCAATCATTGTAGCCACTTGTTAAACTTCATTTACCATCATATCCTAAGCAATCATATTATGGAGAATAAGTTGAATTTCATGCACTTGTGATGCAACAGTTTTTCTATCTACCATTTTATAGTTTAAAAACTTTGCGACCACAATCTTTTCAAAGCATGCATCTTCTGTCTTATATTTCTTCCCATGTGCATACCACAACTCTTTCGAAGCTGACATCGCACTATAGACATTATATAGGTCATCCTCTAAATCACTCAAAATGTAGCCCTTACATAGGAAGTTTGCCTGTTTCCATGCTTCAATAATCATGAATTTTTCTCTGTCTGGCATATTAGCAGCAGTCACTGGTGTTTCTTCACTAGTAAATTTTTTCAGACCACGAGTGCTAATCTAGAAAATTACCCGTTTCTACCATCGTTTGAAATTCACACTAATGAAATTAGCGGGTTTCTCTACTTGTGGTACAAAAGTTCGGGTTGGTGCAGCAAAAACCACTATAACAACGTTGTTTGCCATTTCTGATAAAAAAAATTGATACAGTCTTAGTAAGCAATAACTTATAATTGCAAACTTCAAGGAGTATAAAATCACAAAGATTTTTGTCTCCACAGTGTTGTACCGTGGTTTCACGGTACTTTCAATGCTTTTTGCTTAAGATTGGTGTGTGTCTTGAACCTTTTTGTAGTGGTTTTAAAATGTTTTTATCTTTGTTTTGCAGGAAAGGTGTCTAAACCCAAAACGCAGAAGGCAACTTAGATTTAGTGCAGAGGTGACCCATGAAGGCCATCAAAGGTTTGTCGTTCCACTGACGGACTGTAGATGTGACCATCGACTGATAGTTCAGGCATCTGGAGAAACTCGGGGAAATCAGATCTGAAGTTCAGAGATAGTCTAGTACCCAAAGTTGAAGAAAGTATAAGTTTGGAACGACGGAAAGCATCGACGAACCGTAGACACATCGATGGACCGAGGTGCTAGTCCGTCGATTGATTCAGAGAAGATGCCAGCTGAAGGATGAAAAAAAGATTCCAAGTCTGGACTGACGGAGGCAGTTAACGGTCCGTCGTTTCATCGACGAACCATTTGTGGGGGTCGTTTATTACAACCGCGTTTTTGGACAACTTTCTTTATTTTAATTCATTTTAATTTAGGATAATTTTTTCTATAAAAAGGGTGAAAACCCTCGTTTTTGGGGTTGGATTCTATTATTGTTGTTCTGTTTTTTTAGAGATTGGGTTTTGCACCTTTAGCATTATTTCAAATATCCGGGTTTGGTTTTCAAGTGATTTCTTGTTAGTTCATGTTCAATTTCTAGATTTTCTTCAATTTGTCAAAGTAAGTTCATGATTTATTATTTATCAACTATGAATTATGTTCTTATATGCATAGGTAACTAAATCCAAAACTAGGGTTGTGGGAACCATGGGTGATTAACAAAGTAAACCTAACTTAAATACAATTCTCAAATAGGTTATTGCATGCATTGATAATTCTTTTTCTTAGAAGTCTTTTTAACAAGTGCACGCGTTAGAACTCGACTTATTGCTACTTGCCGAACCAAGGAGGCAGTTAATAGGAAAAGAATTATCAACATAGATTTAGTGGGATACTATCTATAGGAACCTTCTCGATTGATGTGAAGTAATAACTAAGCCATACATCGAATATGATGCTTAATATGAAGTTAAGGTAAGGGTTAGTAGCTTAGACTCTCATAGCCGGACCAATGTATGGGGTGAAACTCTCAAAATGCTGGACCAAGGATTAGAGATGCCTAACTTATCACTTTGCATACAAAGCACTAGGGAAGAATATTATAGCTAGGAATACAACGTTATCAACCTACAAGGAACACTTACACCCTTGTTTCTCTCACAACTTGATAAAAACCAAAGCTTTACTCCTGTTACTTGTTTTACTTAAAAGCATTAAAGAATGTTGTTTCACGAAACCCCCCTTTTAATTACCTGTTTTCGGAAAGAACTTGACTAAATAGAAGTAAACGTACATTGAAGTTAAGTCTAAAACATTTTCCTTGTGGGATTGACCCCAACCTAATAGTTGGGTTCTTTACTTGATACGACCGCTTATACTTCTTTAGGGAGGTGTAATTTGAGCGTATCAAATTTTGATGCCGCTGCCGGAGAAAGTGGCTTTTAGATTAACCTTAATAACATTACTATAGGTTAGTCAATAATTTCATGATTTTACTTTTTTTTTTGTTTTTATTTCTCTCAGGTCTAGCTCTAGTATATTCCAAGTACACAGAGCCGAGGAGAACCAATACTTCCATTTTATCCTGAACTTAACCGTACACCTTGAAGAATGAATAATCAGTAGAACCCAGCCAATCTAGGTGATGGGATCAATCGTCAGCCTCCACCACCGGCAATAAGTAGTTGCGGAAAATCAGGTTGATGATGCTTTGAGGATGCTGCCTCCCGTCCCACGCCGTCAAGTGTTCTATACGGGCAATGTCAATATCACTGATTTTGATGGGCCTCTTGTCCTTCCTACTCTACTGTAGGGGAACATGTTCATGGTAACTATTAGTTTGATACCGATGCTCACCAGGATGGGTTTGTTTTCAGGGATACCATCAGAGGATCCCCATGATCACATAGCCAAATTGAGGTATGTGTGCAGAGTTGTATGGGGAGGCCAGACTTAGAAATGAACATCATCGGGTTGAGAGTGTTCCCTCTATCACTGAAAGTGAGGTCGCAATATCAATTGAGGGATGTGTTTCTAGCACGGTACTAACCGATGTACAAAAAGCTCAACCACAAAGATAGAGTGAACAACTTTGTGGCACTAGCTGGGTAGTCGGTAAGTAGCTCTTGGGACAGAATTATTGCGTTCATTAGAGGTGTCCCAAACAACCGCATCGATGATGAGTCTTTGAAAGAATAATTCTATCGGGGATAAGATGATAATAATAAAGTAGTGCTTGATACTATTGAGGTGGTTCTTATGGTGAGTGTACATATGCGGAGATCGCAGAGAAGTTGGAGAAAATCTCTCGCAACAATAAGGCTTGGAGTACTAGAAAGTCGGACACTGGGACAAACACCTTTGCAGTGCAAACCACACACAATCCGGCCACAGATGAGATTTGTGAGGAGATGGCTCAAATGAGAACTAAGTTGGGGTTGGTATTGAAACATGTCACATGAGGTGAAGAGAAGGTAAAATCGGTGAATTACTTGACTAAACCACCACAGATGTGGATTACTACCATTATGAAGAGGATACTTATGCATTGAATGATCAGACGGGGGGTTTGCGACCAAATGCCCAAGGTTCCAATCAGGATAATTGGCGCCAAGGTCAAGGAAATCAAGGTTGGAACAGAGAGGGATAGTTTGTTCAATAATGGAACTTCAATCGCGATAACAACTTCAATCGCGGTAACTATGGTAACAGAAATGATCACAGTGGGCCCTATGTTCCATCTCAAAATCGTAAAGTTGCTCCCGGGGATGGTGGAGGTAGTATGGCGCGAGTGGAGGATATATTGCAGATTATGATGAGGAGGTTTGATGCCAGTGATGAGCATGCCAAGGAATTGAGAGGTGATTTAGCTAATGTTGGGCAAAAGGTTGATGCACATGCGGTCTCGATTAAGCATCTTGAGTTACAAATGGCCCAATTTTCTACTACTGTGAACCCACGCCAACCGGGCACTGTTCCTAGCAATACCATTCAAAATCCTAAAAAATAATGGACATTGCATAGCAGTCACTACTCGAGGAGTAAAGCAAACTATGGATCCACATATGTCGCCTCTGGTAGAAGATGAGATGAGAAAATATGAAAAGGGGGTGGAAACTAATAGTGAATTTATGGACAAAACGGTGAAAGAAGCAGAGGTACCCCAGAATATCGTCCCCATACCTAGACCACCACCTCCATTCCCTCATAGATTGGTGAAGAAGACTGAGGATGGTAAATACCGGCATTCTATCACATGTTGAAATGACTTTCCATTAATGTCCTTTTGATATACGTTTTGGAGAAAATCCCCGTTTATGCTAAGTTCATGAAAGATATGGCTACAAAGAAGAGATAAGTAAGTTTTGAGGATGATGACCTAATGCAACATTGTAGTGCTATTGCTACAAGGTATCTTGTGTAGAAGAAGGAAGATCCGGAAGCTTTCACTATTCCATGTACCAACTGATTATTACACTTTGCTAAAACACTATGTGATCTAGGTGCAAGCATAAACCTCATGCCTCTTTCCATTTATAAGAAGTTGAGTTTGGGTGACCCAAAATCCACTGCAATGCGGTTACTGATGGCCAATAAAACAGTGAAGAGGCCCATTGGTATACACCATGATGTTCTCATGAAAGTGGAGTCGTTTATATTTCCAATCGATTTTGTGATTCTTGACTATTAGTGTAACATTCCAGAAAATGTACATTTCTAGTGAAGAGTCTATTAGGTTTTAAGAATATGTATTGAGGTACATAGGCATCCCAATGCCCAATATTGAGTAATATTGGGAATGTTAGAGAATATTGGAGTAAGGGTGGTAGCCAATTTCTATGTATACACAAGTAATTTATAACTTAAAATACACCTTGATGTTCAAATGCTCCAATCCAAGCTTATTTAGGAATTGTACGTGCAATGAAGACCCTAAGCTAAAATTCTTATATTCTGCGTGTAATCACATTAGGTACGAGGCACCCAAGTGTCAAGCCTAGGTACCATAACACATGATCATTTAAAATGATCATGTAGATTAAGCAATGCTCAAGGACATAGTGTGGATCCTTGGACAAGAAGTGAACTTTACAAGTGCAACTACAGAGTGCACGGTTAGGGAAGTGTATGGTAACACATGTGCAAGCACATGTACTACCGGACGAGAGACAAGCAACCAAGCCACCGATTCGGTTAGGGCGGTTAGGGGTCGGTATGCATTGGGTCGAGCTACATGTGGCCGAGCTTCCTAACCAATCCTAGGTTCTAACTAACCTATCTAACTAGCTAACTAACCTAGGACTAAAAAAATGAACTAACTAGTGTGCCCGAAATCCTAAGACCTAACCGGGTGACACTAGCCGAGTACCTAACTAAAGAAACATCCTATTACCTAACCTAGGATGGTCCAAAGGATTGGTTATGGTCCTAGTGACTTAGGGGTACTTTAATAATTACCCTAGGTCACTTATTAATTAAACTTGAAACTTAAATAAGTTTAAATTCATGGTCAAACGCGAGACACTTAGCAAATTTTCAGAATTTGGCTAAGTCAAATGCTCTCCTATTTTTAGTCAATTTAGGAGGGGCATTTTCATAATTTAACTTTTTAAAAAGACCCATTTAAGTGGAGGGTCTTTTAGGTAATTCACGGGACAACTTTATTTTGATATTATGTTAGTTTTAGACCAGTATTACACGTCCCAAATCAGATCAAATTAAATTTCTCTCAATCCCTCAAGAACACTCTCTTTCCCAAACTCCATTGCAGAACAAGAAAAGCTTAAGGAAGAAGACAAAGGTTTCAAAGTTTCCAATCAGATTTCGTGGATTCTTCATGTGTAAGGTATGATTTTTTCACTCTTGGGATTCCTTTCCCCAAGAGGTCCTTTCAAAATAAGTTTTCAAGAATTTCAAGTACTAAGGTTTTTACTTTACAAAACGGGTTTTTCTTCCTAACCCTAGATTTATGATTTTCAATAAAAAAGTAAATGTTTTTGTCACGACCCAAATTGTGGACTCCGAACCACAACCGGCGTCGTTGACCTCCAGAGGTCGCAGACAAGCTTCTTCTTAACTTTCATTACAATCATATAGTTAAATTGCAGAAAAATTTAAAATTTTTTAATAACTTATCGAAGTGTACATAGACTTCATATAATATTGTATAAGAGTGATATTCTACTAGCTCAAACTCAAAAACCACCTATCAATAGATTAAACAAGTGAAATAAATGATAGTAATAATAATAATAATAGTTTTCCAATTGGCCTTATTACAACGCTATGAATAAATACTTGGAAGGAAACGCTAGGTACAACTGTCACTAGCTAAATCTAATCTAATAAGCTAGAATAATAAAGTGTAGCATCCTCAAACTCTAGAGGACCTACCAAAGTCTGGAGATCGCTATTCCAAACCACTTCAACGAACTTCAACCTTCTTGAGAACCTGCACCTATAAAAATAGTAAATAGTATATGGGGTTAGTACACACTTGTACTAAGTATTGGTGTATGCACATAAACACATAACGGACTATGCATGAACAAGGAAAGCTCTTCCTAAACAACACGTCATTTCTGGTAAGTCACGTTACTTTCTTTCTTATTTCTTTAATCATGAATTATGATATGTATATGACACGTTCTCATGCAATTAAGGCACAAAACTCGATATGAACAGAAGACTTTAGAATCATGAACATAATTTTAGGGCAACTTAAACACACATTTATTATTTTGCTTCTAGGCCGAGAGTTTCCTTCTCATACTTAGATTATTTTTTAGTCTTTTTCTTCTTTCTATTGTGTAGTTCAATGATCTTCTTTGATCTTATGTTTTACTTCCAAGTACAATGATTCATTGTAGTCCCATACCTACAACGAATCGAGTAAGTAACTCACAAGACTAAATAAATGATTTGGCTACCCTACTTTGAGTTATACTTCTAATTCTTTGTTAAATTAAGATGAATATATTTATAAGCCAATCTTTATTGACTATGACCATTACTATATTCTTAACCCTATATATATACCTTGAGGTATCTATTCATACTCCAATATTGTCAGAAACCACTAACGTGTTAAAACATCATTCTTATGAACATTAATGATTAAAGTTCTTTAAGCTCTTACTTTACTTAGTTCACTATGATTTTATGATTCTACTTCTTTGCTTGATTGTTCAGTTTTGAACATGCTACTATATTCTTTCTCACTCTTTTAAAGAATTATCTTAACATTAACGGAAGTAGATCATGCGAGCTACATGAAATCAAGTGTCTCCCCCACATCAAAAAGGGGTGATTCACTAATTAAATTGAACCAAGCTTTGTGTCTTCCCCACACCGAAAAGGGGGTTCACCGGCTAAGGTGATACCGAGTCTTTTTCTTCCCCACACCCAAAAGGGGGGTTCACGACTGTAGTGAACCAGATGCATTTCTTGAGCTATAACCGACATAGATCATGTGAAATAAACATGAAATCCGGTGTCTCCCCCAACCGAAAAGAGGTGCAATCACAGGCGAAGGTGAGTCCTAACTTGCTAGCGTGTTTAGTGGGTGGTGTCCACTAGCTAGGTGTCCCTATGTTGACAACATAGTTCTAAGAATAGGAGACGTACTGAGACCCTAGTCCACCGGTGTGGTGATCTCATCTCGTGGGACTTGCATGTCCTGGAACAAGCTCATTACTAGTCTATCGGTGCTAAGCTCAGAGTTTTATCTTATTATCTTTTAGAGTTAACTCACATCTTATGGAAGCTTGCTTCTAGTTATGAGGTTTACTTAACTCTATGGATGACTTGTCATCCCTCGCTTTACTTCATGAATATTATCTTAAGTCTTTACTTTATCATCATGGTGAGAGTGAGACTTGTCTCACTGACTCTAGCACCCTCTTATGTGAGTATTTTTGACGTAACGATTTAAGTATATTTGAGACTTGTCTCACTTCTTTCTTACACTCTATATTAGGTTAATTTCATAACTCAAGTTTCTAGTTATATCTTTTCACCTTAACTTGTTCATGTTACTTACTAGTCTTGTATCATTCTTTGTGATAATTATTATTCTTATAAAATACTATTGCGTTCACAAGTTCGTGTGGATAAGGTATGTTGGGTCCTGCCCCATTGATTGACGTACCTTATGTTATGATTTTATTGAATTAAGATTGGGATCACTTTGCATCTTTTGGATTTATTAGTGCTAGCCAATTTGTTGGCACAAAATCAAACTATGATATTATCACAAGTCAATTCAATCATCCATGAATACAATATAGAATCTAACATGTTAAACAAGTCAAATTTTAACCTTTAATTAACATATAAGACAATTAAATGAATACTCATAACAATATCATAATCTCGAAACACATGTAGGCATTATAACATTCAACGTTCATGTAAATAACACCCTAAGTATGCGGATCTAACATGTATATTTAACTTGACATATAATTCACTAAAACATACACATAATGATTAGTTAACACCACATACAATCAACAATGCATCAAGAATTATACTACTAATACTACAAGAATTGGAAATCGGGAGAACTAGGGAGATGAACATGCGATTCGTTGGGAACAACCCTAGTTTCGATATTCCTGATGTAAAAACGTTTGAAAATCCTCTTGGAGAAAGAATCCAGGAAAGAAAACCCATACCTTGCTGTAGAATTGAATCTACGAAGATCACTACGAATTTTGCACGAAAAACCTTGAAAACTCTTGCTAACGTTCTAGGGTTTCGCTTGCAGCTTCTCTTGTTCTCATGTTGGGTGTTAATGGTGGTTAATTGATCTAAATATTTTAACCACTGAATTTTAAATAATTCAGCTTAGATTATATACTTAACTAAAATAGCTTAAGTAGCTAATTACCAAAATACCTTCCTAGATTGACTAGAATTAAAGAACTGTTTGACTTAACCGAAATTTGGGTATTTCCTTGAGGTTTCAGTTTTTTCCAATTAATTTAATTAATTAAGTTGCTAAATTAATTAATTTAGTAACATAGGGTAATTACTAAAGTACCCCTAAGTTGTTAGGACCATAACCAACTCTTTGGACCATCCTAAGTTAGGTACAAGGTTGTCTCTTTCTTGTCTTAACCGAAATCTAGAAATTTCCTTTGTAGTTTCAGTTTTACCCTTATTAATGAATTAATTAAGTTACTAAATTAATTAATTATGTAACCTAGGGTAATTACTAAAGTGCCCCTAAGTTGTTAGGACCAATCTCGTCAGTCAATAATTTTTTATGAGGAACTACTGAACTCAATCACTTGCTGCCCTTACTCTTCAGTTTTCTGTTGAGGTCTATCCTGCAGATACTCAAATTGGATCAGTGATCGATTTCTAGGTTTCGTCGTAAACAAAATTTTTTATTTCAAAACCAACCCTTTGGACAATCTAGGTTAGGTACTAGGTTGTCTTTTTCTTGTCTTAACCGAAATCTGGAAATTGCTTAGTGATTTCGTTTTTGTCCATTTAAATTAATTAATTAAGTTGCGAAATTAATTAATAAAGTAACCTAGGGTAATTGCTAAAGTATCCCTAAGTTGTTAGGACTATAACCAACCTTTTGGATCATCCTAGGTTAGGTACTAGGTTATCCCTAAGTTGTTAGGACTATAACCAACCTTTTGGATCATCCTAGGTTAGGTACTAGGTTATCCCTAAGTTAGTTAGGTTAGTTAGGTTTCACCCGACAAGGTCCTACGTTGTCGGGTCCCTTGGCTGGTCGTTCTTGGTTGGTCCTAGGTTAGTTAGTTATTTATGTTAGTTAGTTAGGGTCTAGGACATGTTAGGGAGCTTGGCCTATGCGGTTGGACTCGCATGTGCGCTTGTCCCCAATCGCTCTAACCGAATCCGTTAGAGTGGTCCCTTGGCCGGTTGCACATGTGCTTGCACATGTGTTGCGTGTACTTTCCTAACTAACTCTTCTGGAAGGTTCATATGGAGTGTTTACTTATTGTCACAAGGATCCTCACTATGTCCTTGGGCACTGCTTAATCTACATAATCATTTTAAATGGTTATGTGCTATGGTACTAGGCTTAACACTTGGAGGCCTAGTACCTAATGTGTTGTGTTGAGAATCTATAAATTTTAGCTTGCCATCTTCATTGCAGGTACAATTTCTAAACAATCTTGGATTATATTATACATACTTGTCTATATATTGAAATTGGCTAACACCCCTTAGCAAATTTTCTATACTAATGCCCAATATTTCTCAATATTGGGCATTGGGATGCCTATGTACCCTAATACGCATCCTTAGAAACCTACTAGGCTCTTTACAAGACATGTAATTTTCTTAAATGTAATAGTTTTCTATATGTAATTTCACACGAATTGTTGAGTAATTGATTGATAATGTTTGAATGTCGTGTGATACATCATCTTTCTCTAAGTGATGATTTCGAATGGGTTGTTTATGGAATTTGATAATGTGTAAATGTTAGGATTGGAATTAAGACTTGACTGAACCCTTTAACAAACCGTTTACCTTCCCCTACGCTATGCATTGATGTTGTACATGATTTGATAAGTTGTTCTTTATTATGACGTTGAGTATTTAACTATGTATTATTATGAATAATGCATGATGAATAAGATTCTTGGAAGCAAGAAGTATGTCTTCTGAGTGTGATTACTCTTAAATATTTATGTTAGCCTATAAACTATGATGCCATGTTATGAAAAGTATGTATGATGTCGCTATGTGAATATGATGGTCCATGAACATGTAAATTGCGAGATCATGATAAGAATACGAAAATGCAAGTTTATGATATCCCTTGTATGCTTTACACAAGGTGATTATGTTATATTAATCTCACATATGAAGGGTTATGATGAAAAGAAATTCTTATCCAATCTAAAAGAGCTCATGATCATGTTATATAATGAGTTATCTCATATGACCTATGATAAAAGACAACTTAAAGGTTATTCAAGAAAGGGACTTAAGCTAAGCACTGATGAACTAGATATGAGAAGTGTCCCTTCCCTACTTCGAAGGTAGGTTCACAATGATTCTCATGAGATTGAGGTTTCCATGTAATGTGGAACTATGGGTCTATAATACATCTCCTAGTTCTTGAACTATGTTGCCACCATAGGATACTAGCTAGTGGATCCACCTAGAAAGATATGTCATGTTAGGTTCTACTTTGGCCGGTAGACCACCTTCTTTCGGTGGGGTTTCATGACACCGGATTCCATATTTAGCTCACATGATCTATGTTGATTGATGTGAATATTCCCTCATGTAAAAATAAAAGACAAGTAAATGAATGTTGAGTATGGTTACTTGAGGAGTTTGCTTAGTATAGGTGGGTTATGGGACTCTACCTAGACATTGCACAAGTTTTTTCTAAAGGGAAGTCCTAGGAGATTGTTCTTATGAATATGATAACTTGAAAGATATGATGATTATGATACATGATGTTACTCTTATAGGATGTTGGTCATTATGATGAATATGTTATTTGCTTATATTGTTATATGAGGTGATGACTACTTATGTTACAAGTACATGAAGCAAGGCTTTACTTATGTTCTCCAATCTGATCTACTTTGTTTTGTGGGGTTATGGGGCTTCACATGACCATTGCACTTGTAGGTTGGTTAGGGATAAGGTCATTGGTAACTGTTTTGTATGTTGTGTCTATATGATCTATTGAATATAAAATTTTAACATGACTCTATGAGAATATGTCTTTGATTATGATCATGCTTTAACTTGTATATGTTATATGGTTTGTGCATTGAAGACTTTCATATGACTTAGCATGTTTTCTAAAGAGATGATAAATGATCCTTTTCATGCATGTACTTAATTGTTATGTTCATATACCCATACTTAGTACATGTGACGTACTAACCCCATTACTTTATATTGTTACAACTGTAGGTTCCGGCCATTGAAGTTAAAGAGGTCTATTTCAAGAAGCTTGGAACTCTTTCTCCAAGTCTCGGTAGGTCCTCATCTTCGGGATGATACCATTTCATTTTCCATCTTTATGAAGACATTAGTAGAACTTTAAGAATATTAGATTTCCATTTATGTTCTTTGGATTCCTTTGTATTAAGGCCTATATGGCATATTGACTATTTTTCTCAAAGTCTAGATTTGCAGTCTTAGATGGTTTTTATATATCTGAGACAGTTTTAGAATATCATATGTCTTTATGAATCTTAAGTATGAAGTCTAATTATACTTCATTAGTATGTTAAAAATTTTAAATTTTTCTACAAATTTTATTGATCACATGTTATGACGAATGCTAAGGGCTTGTCTGAGTCCTCTGAGAGAACGACGACGCTGATCTTATCGGGAGTATGCTCTCTGGGTGTAACAGTTAGGTGTACTTTATGGTCAGTATTATTATTGGGAGGTTGTTCCTTGCCACTCTTCGTGCCTTGGTTGGTATGGAGAAAGGGAAGACGAAGTTAGGCTGAACAATGAGGAAGCAACATTCAACATTTGTAGGTCCATGAAGAAGAGTGGTGAGATTCAAAATGTATCTGCTATATCCTACAGGGTTGAGAGTACGTCATAGGTACAAATTGAAGAGCGCCTAGGTGTTGAGGCACTAGCGGCAGTGATCATAAATTTTGAGAGTGATGGTATTGAAGATTATGGGTCTTTGGTTGCGACAATTGAACGAAACAAACATCCGTCCAAATAAAAGAAATTGTAGTTAGATATGAAGCATCGCTAGTTTCCACCCATGAGACCATCTATTGAGGAGGCTCCGCAATTAGAGCTTGAGACTCTACCACCTCATCTGAGGTATGTATTATTTGGTAGAGATGACACTAAGCCGGTAACAGTGCATCATATTAGAATCTTCAACAAGTAGAGTGTCCGGTGAAAGTTTTGAAAAGGTTCAAGCGATCCATTGGTTGGACTATTGCAGACATTATTGGTATCCCTCCTGGTATTAGTCCACATTGGACTAAGCCATTTGAGGTAATGTGTGATGTTATATGGGTTGCTCTGGGTGTGGTGTTGGGACAGATAAGGGATAAAATCCTTCACCCCATCTATTATTTAAGTAAGGTCCTCAATTAAGCACAAAAGAACTACACTGTGACTGAACAAGAGCTTCTTGCAGTGGTATTTACGTTCGAAAAATTTCGCTCCTATTTGGTTGGCACGTGAGTCATAGTGCATACTGAGCACTCCGCTTTGAGATACTTGATGGAAAAGAAGGATGTGAATCCAAGGTTTATTAGATGGGTGCTATTATTTCAAGAGTTTGATTTTGAGGTAAAAGATAGAAAAGGGACTAAAATATAGTTGCCGATCACTTGTCCGATTGGAGGATGAAGATATGAGAGAGTTGGGTAAAAAGATTTAAATTGATGATACCTTCCCTGATGAGCATGTATTGGCTGCTTCTCATGACTTAATTCAATGGTTCACTGATTTTGTGAATTATCTAGTCAGTGATATAGTCCCATCGGACTTGTCCTTCCATCAGAGGAAGAAGTTCATGCATGATGTGTAAAAGTTATTTTGGGATGAGACTTACTTATACCAGAGTTGAGCTAATTGACTTATTCGCTGTTGTGTGATAGAAATTGAGATGTTAAGTGTTTTGAAGGCATGCCACTCATCGCATGTGGGTGGGCACCATAGTGGTATTCGGACTGCCCACAAGATTCTTCAGTGTCGGTACTATTGGCCAACCATTAACAAAGATGCTCACGAGTTCTCCAAGTCATGTGATAGGTGTGAAAGAGATGGAGGAATTTTGAAGAGGCAAGAGCTCCCTTTAAATCCCATTCTAGTGATTGAATTATTTTGTAACACCCTGTAGCCAAAATTGACCAAAAATTAGTTTTTCCAAAAAATTTGCATGTGCTACCAACGGTGGAATCGACGGACCGTAGCCTGAACCATGGTCCGTCCTGCACAACCGTCGATGGGATCAGTAACTTCCAAAAATTTCAGCCCAGAAAAATTGGTTAACTCTTGGACGACAGACAGACTTACGGTCCATAGGTCAGACGACGGTATGTAGTCCGTGACCGTCGATCAAGACTCCCTTCACCCACTCTCTGACAAGATCTAGGGATGACCAACATGGTCCGTAGGTGGAAAATTTGCAGACAGTTAAGGGGAAATGCAATTGGGTCAACTTTAAATGATCATAACTCTTAGCACGAAATGAATTAGGTTTCCCATGACTTACCCACATATAGATATATGAATTATATTTCCATAGACAGCGGCCTTGCTAAAATAATACCACCGAATAAAAAGTTATCCCCATTTTAGTAAAGGCTTGTCGAATAGTCCCCGATGACGGACCCAACGACGGGGCGTCATGAAGACAACAGACCGTCATTCCTGGCCGTCGTTTGGTCTAACAGCAACTTTCCCAGGGGTCTTTTGGACCTTTCCCACTATGTTTAAACCATAAGTTATGTCGTTTTGACCCTAAATCATCATTTTTAGTCAGTTTAAACCTAGAAACATAATTAAAACATATCTACGTCAAATCATTAAATCAAAAGTTAGAAAACTAGAAGCAAGAAAGGAAAAAAGCTCAAGAACCCTAGTTCAAGAACGAAAAAGTGTCCAGCAGTTCCAGCCACAAAAATTAAGTACTTCTCTGTGGATTTCATCACCAGGTATGTGGGAATTCACTAGTAGATTCCTTTAACACATTGGGTCCCTAATTTTCAGTCAGATTCTTGATTCCCGTATCATGATTAAACCTAGGGTTTCTAGAGCTTTAATAGAACTTCATGAATTTGTTAAATATATGTTCCAAATTATATTATCATGTTAAAACTCAGATTTTCGCATGAATTTCAAAAACCTAGCTTTGTATTTCTTTAGTTCTTGAATTACACATGCTAGGTCAGATATTTCAGACACTTCCGATATACATGCCTTAGTTATAAATGTATAATTACCAGATTAATTGTTTCATTCTCTGTTTACATGTTCAGTTTCGAGCTATCCAGTATTTATAGCAACTAGGACATAATCAATTAATTTAAAGAATTCATGGGAGTAGCATAATACCGAGTTGGACTAGGGTTCAACGTACCCAATTAGTCCCAAAACTACTAGCCAAGTAGGTTGTAAGTCCCCTCTGTGAGCAATCAGCTTAGTGATCACACCAGCATGCCTTTATACCTTTGGCAGGGTATATTGGGTCCTCATGATGGGGCGTATACATCGGACTCCACATTTAGCTCGTGTGGTTTTATTATCGGTTATTAGTAGCTCCCACAGATCAGTCAGACTCTCTACATTGACCATTTATAAGTATATTAAGTATTTAGTTTCAACATGTTATAAATTGGTCATTGCATTCAGTTAGCTCAAAAATCTAGTACATTATGTTCAGATTATTACACTTGTTGTTGTTCTTGTTCAGCTATGTCTTATTTTAGCTTTACTCAATCCTACATGCTCAGTACCTTTCAAGTACTAACGCATACATGCATTACATCTTCTCGTGATGTATGTTTAGGTTCTCAGCATCTAGATCACACATAGATCGATTTCCGATCTCCAGTTCAGCAGATTAAGTCGTGAGTCCTCATTCTCCGAGGACAACAGTCATGAGGTTAATTTCAGTCTTCAGTTATTTAGTTTCAGTTTTGCTAGATTTAGCTGGGGCTTGTCCCAGTATTTCTAGTCTAGTTTAGTGGCTTATTTCAGACATAGTTAGATTCAGCTTAGTATTGAGTTAATATTTCCTTTATATTAAACTCATTGTTTTCAAATATCTAAGTTATAAAATATGGGTAGTCCCCATCTTTTCAGATTTAATTATTATTTAGCTTCAGCATCAGTTTATTATCTTTAGTATGCTCATGATCATGCAAACAGGGTTAGCATGGGATCACCTGTGGTTCTAAGTTCCGCGTACGCATCTCGGAAGTAGCTCGGAGTGTGACATATTTGATGTATGGGGCATTGATTTTATGGGCCCGTTTGTGAGTTCCCATGGGATGAAATATATACTTATGGCGGTGGAGTAGATGTCAAAGTGGGTGGAAGATATAGCACTTTCCAATAATGAAGGAAAGAGTGTCACCACGTTCTTGGAAAAGAACATCTTCTCCAGATTTGGTACACCTAGGGCCATTATTAGTGATGGTGGATCTCACTTTTGCAATAAGTTGTTCAAAGGGATATTGGAGAAATATGGGGTTCGCCATAATGTGGCCACTCCATAAAATTCACAGACTAGTGGGCAAGTTGAGGTGTCCAATTGAGAGATAAGGCAAATTCTATCGAAAACGGTAAATGCTAATAGAACGGACTGGCCAAGGAGGCTTGATGATGCTATTTTGGCCCACAGGAGTGCGTACAAGACCCCCATTGGTATGTCTCTATACCAACCTGTATATGGGAATGCTTGTCACTTGCCACTTGACTTAAAAGAACAAAGTCATGTGGGCAATAAAGAAATTGAAGATGGATTGTAATAAAGCAGTGGAACAGAGACTTAATGGGTTGAATGATCTTGATGAGTTTCTCCTAAAAGCGTATGAAAGTTCAGACATCTACAAAGAGAAGATGAAGAAGTACCACGACCTAATGGTTGAAAAGCGAGAATTTGCGGTTCGTGACTTGGTACTTCTATTTAACTCTAAGCTACGTTTGTTTTCGGGAAAATTCAAGTCAAAGTGGACGGGACCATTCCTCATCACTAATGTGTTTCCACATATAGCCATTGAGTTAGAGAACAAAGAGGGTGCAAAGTTCAGTGTGAACGAGCAACAAATTAAGATCTACCTAGGGCATGCAAAGAGTGTCCATGAAGTGGTTGAGGCGTATTAAAGTCTGAGTAATAAAGTATCTTGCGTCGTGTCGCTGTTAAATCAAACGCTTCTTGGGAGGCAACCCAAGGTGTATCCTCTAGCCAACAATATGTTTTTATTTTCTTTGTAGGAATTATTGCATTATCTTATTTCGTTTTGTTTTACCCATCCTCATAATTTATTTTTTAAGTGTTGGCTAGATATTAGTTTAGGGTCCGTGTCTCAAAAGTGTCCTGAAAAAACACAAAAATAATAGCTTAGTGGGTGGTCATTGTGCAGGGACCAAAACCAAGATTTCTGCAGAAAATGGTCTGGTGCACAGATCTACGGACCCCATCGACAGGCCATCGTTCCATCTACGGACCGTCAATGGTGTCCGTAGTCACATGTATGGCTTGAAATTTTTTCTAAGTCTTTTTGAAATTGACGGTCCAATCGATGATCTATCGACTGACTTATGAACCGTTGACAGGGTTTCGTAATTCCAAAGATCCAGTGACCCGACCCGACCTGTTATGTTAAAAGAAAAACCATTCATTAGCCTCCAAAATCTTTTCAAATTCTTTTCCCAACCATTTCCCTCCCCTTATTTCCTTCCTTTCTTATCACAATGCCATATCTCTCCCTTCCAAATCCATTAGATTCTCCGAAACTCCAAATTCTCCCCAATTCCCAAAATTCTCTTATTCCCAAATTCTACTTGGTTCCTATTGCTTTCTCGGATTGGTGTTCAAAGGTGGAACCGTAGGTTTTTGCAAATATCACCCACCCATTCACTCCACTACGATCTTGAGGTATTTCGATTCCCTTTGCTTGATGAATTACCGTTTATTTGATGTTGGAAAGGAAGCTTAAAATGTAGGTCTTGGCTTAGGGACAAAATTGTATGTTTGTGCTTGTCAAAACTTGGGTAAAATGTCCCTTAGAATGATACAAAATGAATGGGTAGTGGTGTAATATGTTTAAAATAACTTTATAGACTTTCTGACGTAGGGTTTGGTAGCATCTTTTAATCTGAGAATGAACCTTGCAAAATTGAAACCCTAAGGAGGAAGAAATGGTCTTTTAATTGTTGTTATGTGTTGGATAAACTTATGAGGGTCTAAAAGGTGTCAAACTGTGATAATAGAAAAAAGGGCTAAAATCAGTCTCTGGCCAACAACACGAGACCCCGTCGACGGACCATCGATTAATCAATGGGTCATCGATGGGGTCCGTCGATTGGGAAACATTAAAATTGTTTAACTCTAAAACAAGGCAAGTGGACTACGGTCTGTCGATTGATTGACACACCATTCTGCACGTCCGTCATTTCAAATTGAGAGCTTATTTTGAGAGAGTTTAAAAATTATTCTAAGTGTAAGACGACGAAAGTGGACTACGGTTCGTCAATTGTTTGAAAGGATGTTTTGCACGTCTGTCGTTTCCAACTAAGAGGCTTTTAGAATGAAGAATCTAAAAAAATTCCTAAGTGTCCAATAACATACACTATCGGTGGACCGTCTATTAATCGATGGGTTGTCGATAGTGTCTATCAACCACTACTGCAGGGTCAGAACTGGATTGTGCTTTGTATTTCCTTTTTCTGTTTTGTTTGTTTTGTGTGTGAAGTAAGATCGTTACGAGACTAACAACTTTTTTATAGGTACATATGGCCTCCAAACCGGACATCGTTTATTCTAGGGACAGGTCCATGTCCGTGGCACCATCCCGTGATGATTGGTAATTCTGACAAAGAGCGGGATCCTGAATACGTGCCCCCGGGTACCCATACCCCTACACCATCTTCACGAGCCACTCGGGGTACCCCCCAGAAGGTGTCTTCAGGCGTAGTCACAACCTCCTAGTCGAAGAAAGAACACACAGTGACAGGCATACTCTCTAGGTCTGCCTCAAGTTCTGAAGGAGCGTTTGGCTCCGAAGAAGCATCGTGTTCAGAGTCAGCCCACTCTACAGGGTCGAATGAGGCCACTGCCTCCAATTCCGGATCACCTGGATCCACACACCTAGATGTGCCTGCCCTCCAAGCCTTGTCTGATGAGGGTAAGAGTTCAGAGTCTGCTCCAGCACCCCAGGATGATGTCCCTGCATCGGTTTGTGATGACCCAAATTGGTTGTGCATAGATGGCTAGTATCAGGTCTACAAGAACGCAAAGGGTCTGAATGTCAAGGGGGTGATGAACCTGGTTGGTGACAATCGAGCAGAGAGTTCTTACAGGGATCCTTCACACAGTCCCTGATGTGCATAGATTGTTCATCCGCCACAGGCTCGACTGGATTGCTAGGAGTCTGGGGGTCGCATAACGAGAAGATTGTTTGAGAGTTCTACGCCGCATTGCCACTTCATGTATGGTGTGCCCACTGATGTTACTTGGGACTCCCTTACTCCGATGTTTTATTACAGGTGGAGTATGGTCAAAAGTTGCCAATTTTAGAGGACCAGAGACCAAAGAGAGACCATCAAGAGGTGTCTTGCACATCAGTTGTTCATTGACGGTGAAGGAGAGGACTGGGTGTTAGACCCTAGAGGCCTTATCAAGGCCAACCTCACCTTCACAGCCAAGTTCTTCTGGCTGTTAGTCCGCCACCGCCTATCTCCAACAGCAGGAGATAACATTCTTACATGGGATAAAGCAGTATCGGTAGCAGCCTTGGTGGTCAGTTTGGAGATTGATTATGCAAAATAATTTATCTCAGTGATACATGAGGGGGATTTTAAGACCTCTACTACTTACACATTCACATGTATGATCTTCCACTTATGCAGGGATGCTAGAGTACCCTTTGGCACTGTGATGCCCTCCGTACTCCGTCCAGGACTATTTATATAGATCTCATCAGGGATGAGGCCAATGTGGCGGCACCGCAGAGAGGGCCTAGAGTTAAGTTGCAGCCGCTGAGTGAGAATTTGGCGGATACGGTAGAGTTATCCCAAGGGGCTAATCCTGCCACTTCAGAGTCCACTGATACCACCCCCAGAGTTCTCCCATGGCACTAGTAGAGCACCTAGTTCCTCCCGGTCTAATCTACCGTTTGCAGAACTAGTTTCGATAGCAAGGGTCCAGAAGTTAGAGGCCCAGATGTCCACCCTGCTACATCATATCCATCCTTGGATACATAAATCCATTGCTGAGGCTGAGGACCGGATTGAGAAGAAGGTGGACCAGCAGACTGATCGAAAGATTCAGGCGGTTAACCATCGCGTTGATACATTTGCGCTGCGGGTTCTTGCACGCCTAGCCCCATCATTGACTTACTACTCTTCAGGAAGATTTGGGGAGTTTGCGGCAGATGTTGACAACATCTAGAAGATAAGGGGGCCTGAGCTGGAGACTGCACCCATCGAGTTAGTAGTGGACACACTGCTCATTTCACTATTCACAACCCTACTGCACAGTCGCCTAAGCCACATGGTCGTGCCGACAGGCACCATTCCAGAAGCACCACTGAAGGAGAGGATGCCAGTGCAAGGAAGAAGGAGCGGACGAACCTTGAGGCTGCGAGGAGAGCCTATTTAATTGATTAGGAGACCCGTCATATGAGGGCTCGAGAATTGGATTCAAGGGCGTCTAGTTCTAGACTTGAGTCTGTTGAGATGAGAGCCACTGAGGGTGCATATATTGTTCTGGGCACCACTGAGGATGACCCTAATATTGAGGTTGCGGGTTCTGGGAAACCGAACCCGCTTACTTGTTGATCATCTTCACTATGCGCCTTAGGTTTGCTTCACCTACCACCCATTGATTATATTTCTTATTCATTGGAGACAAGTGCATGTTTTTTTGGTTGGGGTGGGTAATTGGAAAGTGAGTGTTAGGGTGAAGTCTGAGTAGCCCAACTCACGGTCCTATCTTCGTGGTTTTCTTGCCTGTGTTCTTTTTCCCCAAGAGAATGATTACGTCATTGTTGAACCGACATGTCATAACTTGTACAAAGTATGAAAGCATGAAATATGAAGCATGATGGATAAGCATGAATAATATCCTGTTCTAACAAAATGCTTGCATGAATAGGTATAAAGTAGTTGAATGTGTTGGCTCTAATCATGACATAGAGATGCACCCACTGCATGACCCTCAAAAAACAAACACTAAAACTAGGTGTCGGACAATCTGATAGGGTAATGAGGTGTCAAGAGAGTGTGAGGAAGTTTGATTGTTCCACTATTGGTACCTAACTAGAACTTGTCCGGTTGGTCCTGCAAAAGCAATCTGTGTTAGATTACTAGGAAAGGATCATAGGACCTTGTTCGAATTAGCAAACATCTAGCCTAAAATAAAGTGAATCAAATGACATTGTTATTCCTTTTTAATCCAAATCTGTTGAGCCTACAATAGACCTTTATTTCCTTCACCAACTCACCTTCCCTGGGTATAATGTGTTGGCCCTGGTCCCGCCTTGGACATGTGCACCTCAACTTAGGTCAAAAGCATAAGTTGAGAGTGGTTAATGCAGAAACTGACCTCGTCTTGGGCCTGAGCCATCCTTGGGCAATGTGTACCTCGACTCATGGAAAAATCATAAGTTGAGGGTGGCTATTATGAGTGATGATCCGAAAAGTGGGTATGAAAGAGTAATGTGGAAAGGAAAAGAAAAAGTGATCAAGAGAGTTGACTCATTCAAAATTATCAATTGAATGAAAGAAAGAAAAATAAATAAATAAATAATAATAAGAGAGGAAATAAAGAGAAAAGAAAGAAAACGAGTTGAACAAAAAAGAAGTAAGAGTCACTTCCACAAAGAATGTGGGGGGGGGGGGAGAAAAGTAGTGCATAAGAGATAATGAAAGAGGTAGGACGCTTAGCCGTAATGTCAAAGAGGGCAAAAAGTCACTAAAATGTACCCATATGTACCATACCTAACCCTCATCCTATATTACATGTGGAGAAAGTCCTATCGTGATCCTATAGTCTAATGTGGTGAACTTAAGTAGTGAAAATAAGGGCAAGCCTATGGCGATAAATACTAACTAGGTGTGAATTTGTATTGAGAGTGAGTGTTGAATAATGATCCTTATACCCAAAGTTAGAATCACTGTGCAAAAAAATATGATTTTTTTAAGTGAGGGCACCAGTTGCAATATCGGAAAGTTGGAACATTGGTGAGTGGCAAAATAGTAGAGGTGTCGGTGCATGGTGAGTTTGTGTGATGGTCTGATCCACATGAGTTAGATTATCGATCCTAAGAGAAGAATCATGCACTAAAGCAAAGAAAAAGTTGGGATTGATAGCCATGTGATTGCGAAAGCCTAAAACAAGATACTTTTGTACAAAGTGTTGTGTTGAGTCATAGTGTGTCGCTTGAGGACAAACAACTAATTTAAGTTGAGGGTGTTGATGTACCGTGCTTTCACGGTACTTTCAATGCTTTTTCCTTAAGATTCGTGTTTGCTTAGCGACTTCTTGTAGTAGTTTGAACATATTTTTATCTTTGTTTAGCAGGAAACGTGTCCAAACCTAAAGAGTAGAAGGCAACTGAGATTTAGTGCAGAGGTGACCCACAAAGGCCATCGACGGTCCGTCGTTCCATCGATGGTCTGTCGTTCCATCAACGGATAGTAGATGGTGATCGTCGACTGATAGTTCAGGTATTTGGAGAAACTCGGGGAAATCTAACCAAGTGTGGGGCTACGAAAGGATCGACGATCGACAGACCATCCTGTTGAATCGTCGTTAAGTTCAGAGATAGTCCTAGTACCCCAAGTTGAGGAATGTGTAAGTTTGGAATAATGCAAGGCATCCACGAATTGAATACGCATCGACGAACTGCATTGTTGGTCCGTCGATTGATTCAGAGAAGATGCCATGTGAAGAATGAAAAAAAGATGTTAAGTATGGACTGACGGAGGTAGTCGACGTTACATCATTTCATCGACGGACCGTCTGTGGGGGCCGTCAATTACAACCGTATTTTTAGACAACTTTACTTGTTTTGATTCCTTTTAATTATGGACAATGTTTTCTATAAATAGGGTGTAAAACCTCGTTTTTCGAGTAGGATTCTCTTACTATTGTTCTTACTTTGTTTTTAGAGATTGGGTTTTGCAACTTTAGAATTAATTCAAATTTCCGAATTTGGTATCCAAGTCATTTCTTGTTATTTCAAGATGAATTTCTGGATTTTCTTCAAATTGTCAAAGTGAGTTCATGATTTATTGTTTATCAACTATGAATTGTGTTCTTATATACATGGGTAACTAAATCCACAACTAGATTTGCGGGAACCATGAGTAGTTAACAAAGTAAACCTAGCTTAATAACAATTCTCAAATAGGTTATTGCATGCATTGATAATTTTTTCGCTTAGAAGTTTTTTTAATAAGTGCACACATTAGAACTCGCCTTATTTCTACTTGCCGAACCTAGTAGGTAGTTAATAGAAAAAGAATTATCAACATAGATTTAGTGGGATACTATCTAATAGGCTAGTCTTAATTGGTGCGAAGTAATAACTAAGCTATACATCGAATATGATGCTTCATATGAAGTAAAGGTAACAGTTAGTAGCTTAGACACACGTAGCCGGACCAAGGTACGGGGTAAAGTTCTCTAAATACCGAACAAAGAATTTATAGATACCTAACTAATCACTTTGCATGAAAAGAACTTGGGAAGAATTATTTTAGCTAGGAATACGACGTTATGAACCTAAGGGATACACCCTAGTTTCTCCCACAACCTTATAAAAACCAAAGCTTTACTCCTGTTACTTGTTTTACTTAGAAGCACTAAAGAATTTTGTTTCACTACCCCCCCCCCTTTTAATTACCTCTTTTAAGAAAGAACTTGACTAAATAGATGTAATAGTACACTAAAGTTAAGACTAAACCTTTTTCCTCGTGGATCGAGCCCAACCTAATATTTGGGTTCTTTACTTGATACGACCGCTTATACTTCCTTAGGGAGGTGTAATTTGAGTGTATCAACAAGAAACACAGATTAATATATAATAAAATAGTTTCCTTAAGATTATAGTCAATCTTTATTTTAAAAACAGAACTACTGATTCAGATAAAACTTTGCAGAAACACGAAGTAACCAAATTTTACTAAATCACTACGAGAGATGAACAGAAATTAATTAAGAAAAACTAAAATCTGTAACGTACCAGAAACTCAAAAATTTTAAACATCAAGTCCACTGAACTCACAGTTTTCCATCAAGGAAATTATTCCACTCTAGTATCCGAGGTTTGATTTGGAATATGTCATGCCAGGGTAAAATGATATTTATCACCAATGAATAGATACCAAAACTCTAGTGTCAGCGAACTACTCGACAACAGTAAATTACACAAAGTCATTTTTCTGCAGAAGAAGAAGAAGAGATTATAAAAATTCATAAGGAAAAATTCTGAAGAGTGAATTATATTTATCTGAAAGAGGAACAGGTTCCGAAAGGTTGCGACCCTTTTGAGAATCCACATGACCATTAATGAAAGTTTGCGACCTTTTAACTAGTATTTATTGATCTTGAAAGTTGCAACCTTTCAGAACAACTATTTTTCTAACGGCAGGAAATTTAAATAAAATGAGAAAGTTTTCAAATCAAATAGGTCGCGCGCGGTTCCTAGTCGGATTCTGTTATCAAGAAATTAATTGAAAATGTGATGGCCATTTAATTTAATTAAGTAATGAAATAAATAATTAATTAAATAATTAAACAAACTTTGTCCAAAATATAATCTCTTGATTGATCATTTTCCAAAGCCAAAGTCAAAGCCAAAGTCGAAGCCGAAGTCGAACCCATAGCCGAAGTCGAGCTGATTGAGTGACAACGATGACGGGGCAAGGGGGTCCCTCTTTCCAACCATTTTAACAATTAATAGGACTGTTTCTATATTTAAACTCTCTTATTTTTATTTCCACCACGATGAGAAAAAAATTCCTTTTCATTAAAGCATTAGAGGACTTTTCAAGTTTTCAACTTTTCAACTCTTCAAGTTTTGAAATTTTCAAATTCCTCTCTTTCCCTCTATTCCCCATAAATTCTTACTACATACCCAAGAATCCCCCACATTGATGGGGAATAGTTATAACATTGGAATGCACAGACAAGTGTGTACTTTAAAGGCAAAGATTAATTGCATCTGGATAAGTAGGTTTCCCCTTGGACTTAGTGAACATATGTCAGATATACTCAGTCAATCGGCAGATGTGATATCATTTAACCATCGAGATTTGGTATATACCTTGACACCCATATGTCACAAAATTAACCATTTACTATCTATGGTTCTTACGTTTGTATTATTTTTATCCATGAACACCTCTTGGTTTAATGAGTGTATAGATAATAAGATTTTGACGTAAAATTCTCTTTAAAGCGGCTTACACTTCACACTCACATAGATGATTCCTAACCATGTCATCTCGTAGATACACTATTTTATTAATTCTACAAAACTTAGCAAATCATTAAAAACTTTAAGCTTTATTACCTTATTGACAAGCCTTAAAGTCTTAAACTTGTTCCTGAATATTGTTTTCATCATGAGAATGGATTGAGTTAATTGATTTGTCGAACTGTCATAACAACTTTGTTTTTCTCCTTTAATATAGCTCTTGGGATCTCCACACTTCTAGATAGAGTTATCATTATGCTGACTTGTCCTAAGCCATAAATTCATTCCCTTAGATGATCTTTCAACTGCCTCTCTCACCAGGCCTTTCGTTAGTGGAACTTACACATTATTGCTTGACATTACATAGTCAATTGTGATAATTCCACTAGCAAGCACTTGCCTTATGGTTTTATGTCTCCATGTATGTGATGAGACTTCTCGTTGTATATGACGCTCTCTTCCCTACCTATTAATGCTTGACTATCGATGTGTGCAAATAGGTCTAACAGGTTTGGGCCAGAATGGAATATCCTCTAGGAAATTCTGGAGTCATTCAGCTTCTTCACCAGCCTTATCCAAAACAATGAATTCATATTCCATTGTGGAGCGAGAAATACATGTCTGTTTGGACGATTTCCAAGAGACAACTCCTCTACCAAGTAGGAACACATAACCACTCGTGGATTTCACTTCATTTGACCCAGTGATCCAATTTGCATCACTATATTCTTCAATCAAAGCAGGATTTTTGTTATATTGCAAAGCAAAGTGTTGTGGATAATTGACATACCCCAACACACGTCTCATACCATCCAGTGAGTTTGATTCTGATTACTAGTAAACTGACTTAGTTTTCGAATAGCACATGTTATATCTGGTTGCATACAATTTATAATATACATCAAACTTCCCAATACTCAGGCATATTCCAATTGAGATTCACTTTGACCTTAATTTGTTTGAAATGTACACTTAAATCAATTGGAGTTTTGACAACATTGAAATTCAAGTACTTGTACTTATCCAATACTCTTTCAATATAATGAAATTGAGATAATGCTGATAATCCTGACCCCAAAGATAAAATCAGAAACTCCTAAGTCCTTCATATCAAACTTGTTGGACAAAATGTGTTTAGTAGCATTTATGTCTTCAATGTCTTTACTCATTATTAACATGTCATCAACATACAAACAAACAATGACTTCATGATTCATAATGTTTTTAATGTAAACACATTTATCACATTCGTTAATTTCGAATCCATTTGCCAACATTGTTTGGTCAAATTTAGCATGACTTTGTTTGGTTGCTTCCTTGAGTCCCTAAAATGACTTCACAAGTGTTCATACTTTCTCTTCTTTACCAGGAAATACAAACCCTTCAGGTTGTTTCATGTAAATTTCTTCCTCCAACTCCCATTTCAAAAGGCTATCTTTACATCCATTTTGTTGATTTTAAGATAATGCACTGCTGCTAGTGCTATTTACATCCTAATTGATGTTATCCTTTTTACTGGAGAGTATGTGTCAAAGTAGTCCTGACCTTTCTTTTGTCTGTACCTTTTGACTACTAATCTATCCTTATATTTGACAATAGTCCCATCAGGTTTTAATGATCCACTATGATCCTAAAGGTTTATTTCCTGTAGGAATATCATCCAATTCCCAAATTTTATTATTTAAAATTGATTCGATCTCACTATTGGATGCTTCTTTCCAAAAGTTGACTCAGACGAAGATATAGTACCACAATCTGGTCCGAAAGAAGCAGGTTTCCGTTGGCGAGTACTACGCCTAGGATCCTTACTAGTTAGTTTATTTTTCATTAATTCTGTACATGGTCATTAAGCTCTTTCACTTGTCTACTCACATTTAGTTTTATACGGATAAATGTTTTCAAAAAACTTTGTGTTATCTGACTCAGTTTTCGTATTAACATGAATCAGGCTTATCAGATTTGTGAATCAAAAACCTGCAGGCCTTACTGTTCATAGAATATCAAATAAATACAAAGTCTACTGTTTTGGGTCAAATCTTAACCCTCTTCGATAAACGAACCTCTACCTTGGCTAAACACCCCCACACTTTGAAATATTTCAAGTTGGGCTTCCTTCCTTACCACAACTCATATGGAATTGATTGTGTTTTTCGATGGGGTATCCTATTGAGTATCTTATTAGATGTAAGGATTGCTTCCCCCAAAGTTTTTGCGGTGAACTAGAATTGATCATCAAGGAATTCATCATTTCCTTTAATGTTCTGTTCTTCTATTCCGCGAAACCATTTGACTGTGGTGCAGTAATTTTATGAATAATACCATATTCCAAACATATTTTTATGCAAAAGGAGATTCATATTTTACACCCCTATCACTCCGTATCCTTTTTATTTTTAGGTTCAATTGGTTCTCCACTTCATTTTTGTATTTCTTAAATGCATCAATTGCTTCATCTTTACCATTAAGCAAATATACATAACAAAATGGAGTTCAGTCATCAAAAATAGTTATAAAATAATTTTTTCCACCACAAGGTGGTGTTGAGTTCATTTCACATATATCTATGTGAATTAAGTCTAAAGATTTGGAAATTCTTTCAATAGACTTATAAGGATGTTTAACAAACTTACTGTCCACACAAATTTTGCATTTTGATTTATGACTTTTAATTTCAGGCAATACTTCTAGAGTAATCAATTTTTGCTAGGCTTTGTTATTTACATGTCCCAAATGGACATGCCATAAATTATTTGACTCCAATAAGTAAACATAAGCAGAATTATTAGTAATACTGTCAACAACCATTATATTTAATTTGAAAAGTGTAATACCCCGAAAATCAATTAAGGTTCTTAGAGCCTCACATATATCTAAAAGGGTTTAACATATGTTCATTAATTATTTTTTACTATCTATACTTGATTTGAGGTAATTTGGAAGTCAAACGTAAAGGAACGACCAAGACATTCGACGACTAGTCACTAAAGGGACTTAAGTCTTTTAATGTACTTATGATTGTGTCACGGACTCAAGATGTCCTTATATGAGTTATAATGATGTTTATAGGAAGTGTGTTAAGTTTCATGATGTTTGAAGGTCAAACGTTCAACAACGTCCAAGAGGTTTGAAAGTTAGCCTTTTAGAGATGCTAGTGTTTCCTTGTATGTTGGCCTTGTTTTCATGTGTAAAGTTAGTATAGTACCTTAATAGACATGTTAAGGGTCAAAATGTATGGTTACGACTCCTCGGGGACCACCTGAAGAGCCCCCAAGGAGGAACCAAACATTGGACAAGAGGCTGCCCAAGGCAGCGAGCAAGCCAAGATTTAGACTCTCCCTCGTGACGCGCACCTAGAACATACCTCGCCGCCTCAAATTTTATTTGGGGCAGAATTGGGAGGCTGCCCCACGACGCGCAGCCCACTCCCAGATCATGTTGCTTCGTTTTCAAGTCAATTGTGACATGTCTAAATGTACAAAAATCATGGGGGAGTTTTGGTAACTTAAAGGGGCGGTTATAAACTGATTTTATGAACTATTTAACTCCTTTTCCAAACTAAAACCCCAACACCCAATAAGAAAATTAAAAATCCCAAATAACTGTTCTTCTCCAAATTATCTCAAACCTCCATAGGAGGGAAAACTCAAGTTCAAGCTATGGGGTGGAGTCAAATATCATAATTCAAGCTATGGGTGGAGTCAAGGATTTTCTAATATGATTCAAAGACCAAAATTCCCAATTTTTAATCTAGCCATGGGTTCTTTCTCAAATTTATTCCAAAAGCATGTTTACGATAATTAATTATTATATACTGTTTTTATGATGAATTTTAATCCAATTGCATGATGAACCCATGTTCTCTCCAAATCTCAAATTAGCATATGTTATGGGCATTGTGATCTTTGCTTTGTGTCAATTGAATTATGATTCTAGCATATTGAATTGCTTATATCTGGTGTCTAAATTGTATATTGATGGTGAATTGTTGATGGGTGATCCATGTGGATCAAGGTTTGATGGTTTGAATGAGATTAGTCTATAATTCTCATTTCTTCTCTAGATTGCTAATGTAGCTTCAATATGATCTCTCTTCTTTGGTAAATTGAAGTATGATTTCGTTTATGCAATGGTTCCTATAGCAACTGGTTTATACATGTATTTATGTTGAATTACGTGAATTGATCATGATGATCAAAGCTTTGAGGAAATTGTAAGTTTGCCCTATTATCTCTACTCTTCTTATATAATTGCTAGTTAATGTAGCGTTGTAAGGCTTTGTGTGGTATGGTCCACTTAAATTGGAGGTGTTTACCTTATTGTTATGCTATTATGTGTTGTGATCATGGCCTTCAAGGCCAATTGAATCTTGAAAGTGTGGTTATGATGATCACACAATGTGAACTATTAGGCCTAGTCTCCGATTCTAGTTTATGATCTAGGTTATATTGATGATGCTTCCTCTATATTCAAACGACTATGTTATGGCTAGGTGTGGTCTACATGTTGATATTTGAATACTCTTGTGTAGTACGGTCCTTACCTATGTACCCCGATATGAATATGTTGTCTTGATCATTATTAGGAGTCCAAGGTGTAAATGATGAATATGTCTTACCTCCTATGCTATGATGGTTGGTGTGTGGTATATAGTTCCTATTACTCTATATACAAGTTGTCTATAGTTTAAGGGACTTAAATGTGTATTGTGATATTTGCTAGGTGGCTGCCTTAATGCTAGGATTGTTGACTTTATATGATCATGTTGATCAATGTACACACACTCACACCTCATGCATGCTTGTCAAGTAGTATATAGGTTTATGGTGTCTAATGAAAGGATAATTCTTATATGCACTAATGTCTACTACTATGCATGTTAAGTATAAGTTTATGAAGTATGATATGTATCCCTTAACTAGGATGACTTGATAGGTGTACAGGTATGGTCAAGGGTATGGGAACTTGTCTATGCATTCCACATATGTGCCTTGGTAGGATAGTTCCTAGGTTTTCATTTTTTATGTACATGAATAGGAGTGCATGAGTATGGTATGAATATTCATAGTGTCTAATGTGTTTATATGAAAAGATTGTTGAAATAGTTACACTTGCACACTTATGCATGAATGAAGTAAAGTATGAACATGTGTGGCCTTAATGTATATATGTGAAAGGATTGCTCACATATATGTACACACACTAGGATGATGATCTAGTCAAAAACGGGGAGCTTTGAAGGTATTCCCAAATGTACCCTCAAAATAAATAGGTGCTTGAATATGCTACAAGCATATGAAGAGTCAATATCCTAAGCCTATGTTTTATGAAATAATGTAATAAAGTCTTTTCAATAAAGGGAACTTATCTTAGCACCGAGTGACCTTGACAATGAGAGGTGTTGGCTTCTATTGGAAGAAGATTCACCATTGGTTTCTCATAAGGTGTTGACTTCCCTTGGAGGAAGATTCACCTACAATTCTGCATGAGGTGTTGACTTTGCTTGAGGAAGATTTACCGATGGTTTCTCATGAAAGGCTCCAATGCTAATGAGAATGTTGAGGGTTATGTATACCTCTTAATTCCATAAACTATGGTTTCCACATATGATCTAGCTAGTGAATTTCACCCAATATGATGCATATATGTTAATGTTCTACTTTGGATAAGTGGAGTAACTTCCATTGGTGTAAGGCTCTACAACACCGAAGTCCATATTTAGCACCCATGGTCTTAGTGTCGGTTAAGGCTATAGTTTCCCTAAAGTAAAATAGACAATGGAAGTAAAGTAAAGGACCCTAACTAGGATAAACTAAGCGAAGTTGCTTAGTGTAGGTGGGGGTATCAGACTTCACCTATTCATTGCACAAGTAGCTCTTGAAGGGAGTTCTAGGAAGGTGTTGTGATGTATATGATTATGTTTATGTTCCTTATGCATGACATTGTAGTGTTGTTTCCTTGTTGTGATGATATGCATAGTACGAGTCTATATAATGTATCCTTACCTTATATGCATAGTATGAGTCTTATTGACTATATGATGAAGTATTGCTTGACATGAAGGAGGTTGTCTACCCTTGTCTTGTTGATAGATGAAAGGCATGTTAAGGCCCGTAGTCTCTTTGTAGGTTTACATGGTATGTGTGAGGTTATGGGACTTCACATGTACATTGCACAAGTAGACTTAATAAGGGTTTATGAGAAGGGTTCTATGTGGTTCTTATGAGGTGAAGTCCAAGTATGTTAATGTGACTATTGCCTTGCTATGATTATGTGTGTTGACTTGTGTATTGTGACTATTGCTTTGTTATGATTATGTTGGAAGTCTTGACTTTTGTATGGTCTTGTAACGAGTCCATCTATGTGGTCCCTAAAGAATGTTAGGCCAAATGTGAGTTAGGTATCTTATAATATGAAATACTTCTATGAATGCATGTGTTGGGTAAATGAAGGTTGTATGCATGATTCCATGTTGGCCTTAAAGTGATGGTTGAGTGTGGATAGTGTTATGGGACATTGTCTATACATTTCACCAAGCATCACTAGAGGGTTACTTGGGAAGATAAGGAGTTAATGTAAAAGAAAGGAGTTCACTATAAAATGAAATAATTTCACCGTAATTGTAAGTGTATTTTAAAGTGGTAACTTATATGCCTTAAAATAAATGTGTGGTTTTATATGATGTGTGACCATTCAATATGACTATATGAAGTATGTGAATTGTATAATGCTTATTGTATGAAAGTTTTATGAAGTTTTTACAAAAATTCATGATGGATGATTATTAAAGTAAAATGTCCCTTTTAAATGCATGTTTTTGCATGGTTTCGATACTTATTACATTCTTGTACTAACACCATTCTTCTCTAACGTTTTACACAAAGTGTAGGTTACGCATGCTTAAACGATGTATCTAAGGTGAAGATCTTGATATATGATTCCCTAGCTCAAGGAAAGGAATTCTTATTTTCCAAGGATTTCCTATGTCAAGTTTATATTCAATGTATTGTAATAGCTTGAATATTATTTTTTGATGTTAAAGGGTTGTGTTTCTAATATATTCTATGATGTTGAGTCTAAGATAGCAAAAAAAAACATAGAGTCTAACAATGTATTATGACATATATTTTTATATAATGGAAGTAATGTTTCTAGCATATGATGTACCATGAAAAGTTTAATATTTTCCGCTAAATTTACTTATGACAATGCGATGCATGATGAATATGGGCTTGTATAAGAACTCCGAGAGATTAAGTACGCTATGTTACTTCTAGGGGGTGCTCTCCGAATGTGACAAATGTGGTATCAGAGCATGAGGTTGTAAAAATGGTTTTAGGTTCTAAAAGTCTCATATTGCCACGTTTAGTAGAGTCTCATATCATAGGTGGTGAGTCGCGACACATAAAATGGTGCGGGAGGCTATAGGAGGATAGAGTTTTCTTTTTTATCATTCTCATGTCGTGCCATAGAACTTAACTCTATAATATATCTCTCTTATGTTTTCTTGTGGGGTGGTCTTTTAGATATGATTGCATGAATGAGAGGATATCTCTATGCTTGAGGGAGAAAAGGTGAGTTTTGATGTTTATTTTGGTTTTATGATTTGATGAGTATGGTTGAAGATGAACTTTGGCATGCATTGTTTATGTGATGTCATTTATGGATATATATGAGATCTATGTGAAATGACATGTTATGTGAAGATCTATGTTATGATATGGTTTTAGCTTAATTAAGAGTTAGTATGGTTAAATCTTTCTTCCTTTTGGAATTGCATGTTGCTAAATGGTTTTACATGATGGTAGTCTAGAAATATGGTTTAGGTTTGAAATGCCTTTAAGAAGTGTGGTAAATGGCTAAAAATGCATCTTGCCCTTATATGTTAAAGTGTTCAATGTTGCCCTTTGTATTTGTGTAATGGTTCAAATGTTGCCCTATTATGTGTAAATGCTTCATGGTTGCTTTGTATGGATGGGAGTCTTTTGTGTATGCTTGATCCTTGAAATGAAGATAGTGTTCTTACCTTGTAGGTTGATGATGTGGGTCGGAATATCCTAGAAGTTACCTTACTCTAGTTTTGATTGAAAAGAAAGAGGCCCTATGGCTAAGTCTCCTTTATTGCTTCCCCTAAAGTTGTATGACCCTAGGTGTCTATGGTATAGTTGAGACCTTATGTGGTTAGGTAGTATGACATAACTTGTGTGTTATGGATTTCCTTTGGGTCTTTGGCCTAGATGGATGGTTATAATTGAGTTAGTAGTCTTCTTGATATGAGATTAGGAGTGAAAACCCTCAATGATGTTAAACCTTCTTGAGTGAAGAGTATGAAAGGTTATTTTTGACTTGCCTTGACCTTGGTGTTTAAGGGGATTATGTGATAAGGCATACCCCAAGTGGGGGATAATGTTCCTAGATGGTGAGGTCTAGAATGACCTTGATGTCCCTATGTAAAGTTACTGTAAATTCCTTTTAGGTTGGTAATCACTTTTAAGTGATGATGATGAAGGTTGATAAACTAAGATCCTCTTGAGGTTGGGTTTATCCAAAGTGAGGAATGGTGATGGAGTAGTAAGGTTGTGCATATTTCTACCTGGTCCTTCTATTCTTAGTTGAGCTTGAATGTAATAAATTTTAGTAAAGCTTGTTAACTATAGGAGCTTGTATAAAGTATGAATTGCATGACCTCTATATGTTTGTATTTATTGATTGACACTATCTTAAAGATGTTTTGAAGATTCCAAAGTACTTGAAAAAGAATTTTGATCGAATATATTTTTTCTCATGTTGATTGTGCATATTAATATGGGTTTTTTGCATTTGACTTCATGTTATAAGATATAAATATCGTCGTCATCACTTGTGATGTGTAAGGTTTACCCTTAAAAAAATTGAGCCTCTTTAAAGTGAAAAGTTTGAGTCTCTTGAAAAATTTGTGACTTTTATTGTTTGAAATGCATGATTGAAGGCTCACTCTTGAAAAGTGAGGACATATTTTACTTAGTGCCCTTGTGGATGCCTATAAATTGTGAAATTTTCCAAATTTGATGTTTGCTTATGAAGACTAGTGATATGCTAAAAATTAAATGTTGTATTACTTCTTAATGCGGTGATGTTCTGGGTGTGAACTACCATTTTGACTTCACTAGGGAGAAAGTTTAAGCATTTTTTTGCTTAAATGTTTAGAAATTCTCATTTAAAGTGAATTGACCTTTATGCATTGCTTGTGTAAGAACTTATGAGACATGTAAGCATGTTGAGGAGAAGGACGTTCCTCCTTAAACATAGCTAAGCATGGTAAGGTTGAGTAGGGATTTCATGGCATTATGACTAAATAATAAGAATCCTAGTTGATTTACTTGACTCAAGTTTATGTGTATTGAAGTATGAGTGCTTATTTGCTTCTTGAGTGATGTTGAACTTTTTTATTAGTTAAAAAAAGGTTATAACCATAATGAGCTAATAATGAAATGAAATGTGAAGACCATGTTATGATTAGGAGATGGATGTTCCTCCTACGAACATGATAAGAACCTATGTTGGTGATGCATCTTGAAAGTGAGTAAATAAATGGTTTTGCTTGCTTGTGTTGCATTGAGTGCTAAATCACTTGAAGTTGTGTTCCTTGAAAGTTTGGTGCATTTACTTCTATGTAATTATGTTTTGAGTGTTGTGATCTTCTCCATGGTTCATTGAGTCCTTGATGTGTTTATGATGTTCCAAGTGTCATTAGAGGACAAATGTTCCAAATTGTGGGATAGTGTAAGACCCTGAAAATGAATTAAGCTTATTAGAGCCTCGCATGTGTATAAAAAGGATTAACATATGTTCATTAAGTGTTTTATAGTATGGATACTTGATTTGAGGTGATTTGCAAGTCAAAAGTGAAGGGACGACCAAGACGTTCGACAACTAGTCACTGAAGGGCCTTAAGTGTTTCTATGTGCTTATGAGTGTGTCATGGGATCATAAGGTCCTTATTTGAGTTATATGATTTTTATAGGCAGTGCGTTAAGTTTCATTAAGTTTGGAAGTCAAACGTTCAAGAACGTCCAAGAGGTTCGAAAGTTAGCCTTTTAGACGTGGTAGTATGTCCTTGTATGTTGGACTTGTTTTCATGTGTTGTTTGGAGTGGAAAGTCAGTGTCGTTGACCCTAGTAACTTAATAGACATGTTAAAGGTCAAAACATCTATGTATTACTCCCCGGGGACCACCCGAAGGGCACCCAAGGAGGACCCAAACATTGGACAAGAGGCTGCCCAAGAAAGCGAGCAATCCAATATTTGGACTTGCCCTCGCGACCCGCGCCTAGCACGCACCTCACTGCCTCAAATTTTATTTGGGGCAGAATTTGGAGGCTTCCCCACGACGCGCAGCCCACTCCCGGATCCTGTTGCGTCATTTTGTAGTTAATTTTTACGTGTCTAAAATTCCCAAAAAGCATGGGGGTGTTTTGGTAACTTAAAGGAATGGTTATAAACTGATTTTATGACTTATTTAACCCCTTTTCCAAGAAAAAACCCCAACAACCAATAAGGAAATCAAAAATCCCAAATCACTCTTCTTCTCCAAATTCTCTAAAACCTCCATTAGAGGGAAAACTCAAGTTCAAGGTATGGGGTGGATTTTTATGGTTTTTTCTCAAATTTCTCATGGGTCTTAAATCAATAAGGTATGATGATCCTTCATCCTTAGTTATCCATTCATCTAAGGTGTCAATCAAGTATTTTCAAATATGATACAAAGAACAAAATTCTCAATTTTCAATCTAGCCATGGATTCTTTCTCAAATTGATTTCAAAATAATTTTTATGATAAAATAATGATTATATACTAATTTTATGATGAATTTAAATCCAGTTGAATGATGAACCCATGTTCGCTCCAATTCTCAAATTAACCTATGTTATGGGCATTGTGATCTTGACTTTGTATTGATTGAATTATGATTTTAGCATGTTGAATTGCTTATGTATAATGTCTAAATTGTATATTGACTGTGAATTGTTAATGACTTATCCATGTGGATCAAGCTTTGATGGTTTGAATGAGATTAGCCTGTAATTCTCCTATCTTCTGTAGATTGCTAATGTATCTCGATTCTATGGTAAATTGAAGTATGATTTCGTTTATGCAATGGTTCCTATAGCTACTTTTTCTGTATATGTATTTATTTTGAATTACATTAATTGATAATGATGATCAAAGCTTTGAGGAAATTGTAAGTTTGCCCTATTCTCTCTATTCTTCTTATAGAATTGCTAGTTGATGTAGCCTTGAATGGCTTTGTGTGGTATGGTCCACTTAAGGTGGCGGTGTTTACCTTTTTAATGCTATTATGTGTTGTGATCATGGCCTTGAAGGCAATTGTATCTTGAAAAAGTGGTTATGATGATCACACAATGTGAAGTTAGGCCTAGTCTCCGATACTAGTTTATGCTCTTGGTTATATTGAAGATGCTTCCTCTACATTCGACCAACTATGTTAGGGCTATGTTTGGTCTAAATGTTGATGTTTGAATACTCTTGTGTAGTATGATCCCACCGATGTAACCCTATATGAATATGTTGTCTCGAGCATGAATAGGAGTCCTAGGTGTAAATGATGAATATGTCTTACCTCCTATGTTATGATGGTTGGTGTGTGGTATATAGTTCCTATTACTCTATATATGATTTATCTACGGTTTAAGGGATTTAAATGTTTATTGTGATATTTGTAAGGTGGCTGCCTTAATGTTAGAATTGTTGCCTTTATATGATCATGTTGATCAATGTGCACACACTCACACCTCGTGCATGCTTGTCAAGTAGTAGATTCATGGTGTCTAATGATAGGATAATTATTATATGCACTAATGTCAACTACTATGCATGTTAAGTATATGCTTATGATGTATGATATGTATCCCTTAACTAGGATGACTTGATAGGTGTACTAGTATGGTAAAGGGTATGGTACCTTGTCTATGCATTTCACGTGTGTGTCTTAATAGGATAGTTCCTAGGTTTTGGTTTTTTATGTACATGAATAGGAGTACATGAGTATGGTATGAAGACACATAGTGTCCAATGTGTTTATATGAATGGATTGCTGATATAGTTACACTTGCACACTTATGCATGAATGAAGTAAAGTATGAACATGTGTGGCCTTAACATGTTTTTGTGAAAGGATTGCTCACATATATGTACACACATGGATGATGAGTCAAAAAGCGGTGCTTGGAAGATGTTCCCAAGAGTACCTTAAAACTAGATAGGTGCTTGAATATGCTATAAGCATATGATGAGTCAATATCCTAAGCCTATATTTTATGAAATAATGTAATAAAGTATTTTCAATAAAGGGAACTTAGCTTAGCACCGAGTGAACTTAAGAATTAGAGGTGTTGGATTCACTTGGAGGAAGATTCACCATTGGTTTCTCATAAGGTGTTGACATTCCTTGGAGGAAGATTCACCAATGGTTCCACATGAGGTGTTGACTTTCCTTTAGCAAGGTTTACCCATGGTTTCTCATGATATAAGGCTCCAATGCTAATGAGGATGTAGAGGGTTAAGTATATCTCTTAGTTCCATAAACTATGCTTGCCACATAGGATCTAGCAAGTGAATTTCACCTAATATGCTAGCATATATGTTAATGTTCTACTTTGGCTAAGTGGAACACCTTCCATTGGTGTAAGGCTCTACAACACCAAATTACATGTTTAGCACCCATGGTCATAGTGTCGGTTAAGGATATAGTTTCCCTAAAGTAAAATGGACAATGGAAGCAAAGTAAAGGACCCTAACTATGATAACCTGAGGGAAGTTTCTTAAAGTAGGTGGGGGTATGGGACTTCACCTATACATTGCACAAGTAGCTTTTGAAAGGAGTTCTTGGAAGGTGTTCAAATGTATATGATTATGTTTATGTTCCTTATGCATGACATTGTAGTGCTGTCTCCTTATTGTGATAATATGCATGTTATCAGTCTATATAATGTGTCCTTACCTTATATACACAGTATGAGTCTTATTGACTATATGATGAAGTCTTTCTTTAAATGAAGGAGGTTGTCTAAGCTTGACTTGTTGGTGTACGAAGGGCCTGTTAAGGCTTGTCGTCTCTTTGTAGGTTTACTTGGTATGTGTGAGGTTATGGACTTCACATTTACATTCCATAAGTAGACTGAGGAAGGGATTGTAAGAAGAGTTCTATGTGGATCTTATAAGATGCAGTTCAAGTATATTCATGTTACTATTGTCGTGCCATGATTATGTTGGAAGTCTTGACTTGTGTATTGTGACTATTGCCGTGTTATGATTATGTTGGTAGTCTTGACTTGTGTATGGTCTTGTGACAAGTGCATCTATGTGGTCCCTAAAGCATGTTGGGTAAAATGTGAGTTAGGTATCTTATACAATGAAATACTTCTATGAATGCATGTGTTGGGCTAATGAAGGTTGTATCATGGTTCCCTAGTGGACTTAAAATGATGGCTGAGTGTGGATAGTGTTATGGGACATTGTCATTACATTGCACCAAGCATTACTAGAGGGTTACTAGGGAAGATCAGGAGTTAAAGTAAAAGGAACGAGTCCACTATAAAATTAAATAACTTCACTGTAATTGTTAGTAGATTTACTGTAAAGTGGCGACTTTATCCCCTAAATGAAATGTGAGGTTTTATATGATGTGTCACCATCGAATATGCCTATATGAAGTAAGTGAATTGTATAATGCTTATTATATCAAAGTCTTATGAAGTTTTCACAAAAAAGCATGATGCATGGTTTTCAAAGTACAATGTCCCTTTAAAATGCATGTTTTTGCATGGTTTCCATACTTAGTGCATTCTTGTACTAACATCATTCTTCTCTTCCTTTTTGCATTAAGTGTAGGTTACAGATTCATAAAGGATATCTCCAAGGTGAAGAGCTTGATATGTGATTCCCAAGCTCAACGAGAGTAATTTGTATGTTCCAAGGATTTCGCATATCAAGTTTATATTCAATGTATTGTAATAGCTTAAATACTATTTTATGATGTTAAAGGGTCGTGTCCCTACTATATTCTATGATGTTGAGTCTAAGATGGCAAAAGAGACTTATAGACTAATTATGTATTATGACTTATATTCTTATATAATGAAATAATGTTTCTAGTATGATGTGCTATGAAAAGTTTAAAATTTTCCGCGAAATTTACTTATGATAATACGATGAATAATGACTATGGACTTGTATAAGACCTACGAGAGGTCAAGTAGGCCATGTTACTTCTAGGGGGTGCTCCCCTGATGTGACAAAAAGACCAGCCTTTTCCTATGAACATCTCATTCTTACTTATTACTTCTTTATGACTAACTAAGACACACTTAAACTCGTTCTTAACGAGTAGTCCAGCAGAAACTAAATTCTTCCTAATAGAAGGACATGAAAAACACTTTTAAAAGTCAACACCATGTCGGATATCATTTTCAACATTACTTTCTCAGTTCCTGCAAGCGTTGTTGTTGCCGTGTTTCCCATGAACAAATCTTCATTGTACTCAGCAGGAGTGTACGTTGCAAAGGCTTCTTTCACATAACAAATATTTCGACTGGCACCTGAATTCAGAAACCACTCCTTTGGATTCAACAAAGTTACACTCTGAAATCATTTCCATCTTTCCAAGATGTTTGCTTGACTTTTGCCTTTGCCTTTGCCTTTGTCCTTTCTTGGAGCTTGACAATCATAAAACCTATGACCAGCCTTACCATAGTTCTAACAGTTGCCTTTGAATTTCTTCTTGGCCTGTTCTGGCTTCTGCCTGTTGGACATTTTTCTCTTTTTTTTTCATTGGTAGGAGCTTCTTCAACAGTATTAACTCCAATTATTGTTGAACTTGTACGGGACTTCTTTTCAGCGGTTTTGTTATCTTTCTCAATCTTAAGTCGAATCACAAGATCTTCAAGCTTCATTTTCTTACGCTTGTGCTTTAGATAATTCTTGAAGTTGTTCGACGATGAGGTAAATTCTCGATCATTGCAGCCACTTGAAAAGCTTCATTTACCAACATATCTTCAGCAATCATATTATGGAGAATAAGTTGAAGTTCCTGCACTTGTCATCCGACTATTTTACTATCTATCATTTTATTGTTAAAAAACTTTGCGACCACAAACTTTTCAAGCATGCATCTTCTGTCTTATATTTCTTCTCAAGTGCATCCCATAACTCTTTCGAAGTTGACGTTGCACTATACACATTATATAAGTAATCCTCTAAGACACTCAAAATGTAGCCCTTATATAGGAAGTCTGCCTATTTCCATGTTTCAAAATCATGAGTTTTTCTCTGTCTGGCATATGAGCAGCAGGCACTGGCTTTTGTTCGCTGGTAAATTTCTGCAGTCCAAGAGTAGTAAGCCAGAAAATTATCCATTGCTGCCATCTTTTGAAATTCACACTAGTTAATTTATCCAATTTCTCTGCTTGTGGTATAACAGTTCGAGTTGGTGCAGCAACAGCCACTGTAACACTGTTGTTTGCCATTTTTGATAAACAAAAATCAATACAGTATTAGTAAGCAATAACTTATAATTGAAGACTGCAGGGAGTGTAAAATCTCGAAGATTTTTTTCTCCACCATAAACATAAATCAATATATAATAAAATAATTTCCTTAAGATTCTAATCAATCTGTGTTTGAAAAACAGAATTACTGATTCTGACAAAACTTTGCAGAAACAGGAAGTAACTAAAGTTTACTGAATCAGTACGAGAGATGAACCAAAATTAACTAAGAAAAGGCAAAATTTTTATCATACAAAAATCTTGAAAATTTTGAACAGAAAAAGATCAAGTTCATTGAACTCACAGTGTCCCCTTAAGGAAATTATTTCCCTCTAGTATCCGAGGTTTGATTTAGAATATGTCCTCCCATGGTAAAATAATCTTAATCACTAGCGTATAGATATCGAAAACTCTAGTGTCAGTGAAAAACTCAACAAAAGTAAAGTATACAAAGTAATTTTTGTGCAGACGAAGAAGAGATCACAAAATTTCGTAAGGAAAAGTACTCAAGAGTGAATAGTATTTTTAGGCAACAGGAACAGATTCCGAAAGGTTGAAACCCTTTCAGAATCCACACGACCATTGATGAAAGTTTGCAACCTTTCAAATGGTATTGACTATTCTTGAAAGTAGCAACCTTTCTGACAGCCATTTCCAAACAACGGGAAATTTAAACAAAACGGGAAAGTTTTTAAATCAAACGGCACTACTAAAAAATCAGTGTTTTGCGACGGATATTAGCGACGAATTATATTCTGTCACTATATAACAATGGATTTGCAACGAAATAGTCATTTTGTTGCAATAATTACAAATTATTTTTGAGTTATGATATAGCGACGAACTTGCGACTTAATATTTTTTTAGTCACAAAAAAATAGCGGGAAACTTTTGCGCCCTAATTTGTGCTATGAATTTTGCAACAAAGTAGGTGTGACAAAATTATTAATATTCTGCGATGGAATTAGCGATGGAAATCGTTGCTAAAATTATAAATATATTTTTATGGAATTTAAATTATATAGTGACAAAAAAATCTATCGCTAGAATTTAATTTAAGTAAATGCATTTATTTAGTAGTGACGATTGTCATAATCCGTCGCTAAGTTTGTTGCAATTGTTTTAACAAAGTTTTCAATCAATATAAAATAAGGAAATAAAAATACATTATCCCTAAATAATAGGGTTTACTCTTAGTGAAAGTTGAAAGGTGAAAATTCTCAGGTGAAAGCTCCCGCCTCCTCCGGTGAAATCGCTGAGGTGATTCCGACTCATGGCTCTAGTGAAAAGCTCCATCTCCTTGCTTAGGTGAAAGATTCTGCCATTACTTCTGATTCGGTGAGCATTTTAGAGGAAGCTAACTACAAAACAATGGCTTCTTCACATACTTGGTATCTAGTTTAGGTGAAAGCTTCGTCTCCTAATCAAGCTTCTACCTTAGGTGAAAGCTCTTTTCTCCTTCCCATGCTCAGGTGAACGCTCCCGTCTCAAGCTTGGATTCAGCTCACCTTTGAACTGTGGCATGTACATGGATGAAATGTTGTTTTGGTTTCATTCACATAACTTTGAAATGGTCTAATCTTATTCCAAAAAGTTTATCTAGTTTTCTCCTTGCTGCCTCCTGAGATAACTTCGTATTTGTTGGATTTCATGTCAATGATAAGCAGTTGAGATACCTTAGTTTGCTTGTATCATTAAATTAATCATGATTTGGTAAAGTATGCAGTAGTTACATTGTTGTGGTGTTTGGTTGTTTAGCATTCAAATGTAGGATGGTGACAAGAAATAAACATGAGGTATACTTTCTTGGGGATAATATTTCAATTGAGAATTCATATAATCGACTCAAACTTGTTTAATTTGAGGTTAGTTTATTTTATGGAAAGTTTTGTTGTAAAGAGGTTTTTAGTATATTTCTGTCGTATAGGAAAGTTGTTGCAATAACTATCTCATTTGCTGAAATTGAAAATTGAAATGTATAGTTTCCTCAACTTGTTAATAGTCCTTGTTTTCAAGTTTTAGAAACTGAAGGATACAAGCACTCTTTAACATTCACCATAGTACTAGCTTACAAAACAAAAGCTCGATGCACTAAGGATTCACTATCCACAAGGTCCAAAGAAAGGCTGGACTACAAGGGTATATTTTACGTAACCTGACTTTGCATTTCTACTAGAGACTATTTCCACAAATTCAATTCACAGAAACAACTTGACCAATTCCACTAATACTTCCCTTCAAAAGATATAACAGTAGCAAGCTTTCACGAGCCTCACTATTGTCAATCAGATAACATCTCTTTTCATGCCCATAGCAAAATTCTTGTTAAATACTCTTTGAGATACCTTATTATACAAATTACATTCTTTACAACACTAAAACAACAATTGTTCTTTTCGATACCCTTCATAAGCAAATTACATTCTTTTAGGGCTTTAAAGTTGGATTTTCCCATCAGGTTTTCTTTATTTTTCATTTTGTTGTTGTGGGTTCTTTGAGATTAGTTTTTGCTGGATGAATTCACAGTGCTTAGGATAATGAGTTATGTATAAAGCTGATAAAACAAAACTTACAAAACAGAGCATTGAAGGAGAAACTAAACACGATGAAGTCTATGTATGGCTTCAAAAGCTCATCTCAACTGGATTTATTAAATACCTTTGTTCTCTTCTACAACGAGGAAAACTAGAAAAAATACATATAAAGAAGCAAAGAAAAGTAATTCGGATGAGGCTTTAATTTGGGGTTGCTTTTTAATGGATTTTGTAGGAGCTTAATTTAATAGTGGAGCATAGTGACTAAGTGGATAAAATTATCTATTGTAGTTAAATGTATAATAATTGAAGCTTCTCCGAGTTATCTCTCTAGTAGTTATTTTATTACTAACTATTTTTGGTAGTTCAATTTGTATAGTTTGACTAAAGTTAATGAATATGAATTAGAGTACCTTTTGGTCAATCAACTTGTACTTTTTTACTAATAGTTCTGTTTGTTTAAACATTAATAGGAACATGACTAATCTAGAACGTGATTGGCTGTATGAGAGGTTGGATGGTCGAGGGGCTATAAACTCTGGTTTCATAATTGATGTGGATAAATTTCTCTTCCTTGCTACTTAGAAAACTGAAACAGATGCTATGCTTTGTGGTCATTTTACATGAGTGTTATACATACCAGCTTTGATGACATAATATAACCATTAGTCTAGGTGCCTTATCAGAAGAACATGATCTGATGGTATTCAACTTTTCAGCCTCTTAAAAGGCTTCTCCAATTCCCTAATATCCTTTTCTGTGATTGTATTCAAAAATTCAGAATCTAATATACATTTCTGAAGCTCAATTATTGTGTAAACCTTCTTACCAAACTCGATGATAACTATTTCACTCTTTTATATGCAGGCATGTGTTTTTTAAGTTGATCTACAAGGTTTTTAAGAGGTATTTCTAGCATACTCTCTATCCATGTTCTATCTATTACATGTTTGTTTCTTTGGTGCCTTCCATATGTAGTAAATAACTACTGCCATCATTGTCAACAATGAATATTGCTCTCATCGCACTGTGAAAAACATTGGACTTGCGATCTTTTTCTTGGTGATTGTCATTTACTAGTCTCATTTCATTGTCATACAACATGATACTATGTGGGTATGCCTGTATTATATTTTGACATTTGATAATTAACTCCCATGCCTATTGTGTTTATAGTTCCACATCACTTAAAGTTTCTTTGTTTAGACATGACAGTATATATCTCCCAAATTATATAAGTAACATCGTTTGTTATGTACCTGTGCATGTTTAGGAAAGATGGATAGAACTCTAGGGAAGTGATGCGTCTATTAAAAAGTTAGAAACAAATTCAAACAATTGTCGTGACGGCCGTGAAGTTGTTGTTGGGACTCACACAAGTGGCTCTATCTCTATTGGAGAACATCACAAGAAATTTGTAAGTATATATCTCCCAAATTATATAAGTAACATCTTTAGGTTATCTGATATATACACTTGCATCTACGTATACATTATGCAATAGATATTTTTGAATCTCAAAGTGATTTTAATTTTCTTTTGTAAAGGCTATTGAAAAGGGTCAAAATCCAACATCAAACGAGTTACATTTGCATGTCCATATGCATGGTCTTGATGGAAAATTGTTTGTTGGTGAACACTCTCGAATTGTCCATATAAGTTCATAACTTTGAAACCTATATGAAGATGTGCATGTTTTTGCTTATTAGAAGGAAAAACTTGATTGAAAATGCAAAAAGACAATTAGATGCGAATGTTTTGCTGTTGAAAATGCAAAAAAGACATTTCTTTTGAGGTCTATGCTGTTGGAAGTAGTATATGAAGACATGGTTGGTTTATGTTGTTGGTTTATGATGTTTTGTTTTGATAAATTTATTCTCTTGGAAGTAGCATTAAGACATATAAATGTTGTTGGAAGTAGTAGAATTCATGTAATCTCTGTTCTTGACATAATCATTTCTTTTCTTTTTCATTTCTTTTTCAATATTCTCCCATGTTAGCTCGGTTAGCTTATTTTATTGACTAAATCATCAGCTAATGGAGCAAAGGAAGTAGAGCCACCATCAAGTTTACTTTTTTCTAGATTTTCCTCTTAACTATTTTTGTAATGCATCATATATAAGCCTTAATTATTGAGTTTTTCATGTCGTGGCTTGGAAGTGTGCTGTTTATTTTATGTTTTTCATGTTGTGGCTTGAAAATGTGTTGTTTATTTTACACCATGGAGGCGTGTAGTTTATTTATTACAAGTTGATTATATTTTGTGAATGAAACTTCAGGCAACATTGAATATTTGGTTAGTTGATCAATACTCATCAATTCTTACAGGTCACTCAAAGCTTCTGCTAAACGATTAATTTTCTCTTCTATTTCTGGGAATTTTTTTAACATTGATCACCCTTCAAGAATGGAAATGTTTTATGGGAATGTTTTCTGGGAATGTTTTTAACTTTTAGATATGTAGAGGATCAAAAACTTCAGATAATGATAAGATAGTACATAAAGTTTTTAGTACCATCTAATGTGATCACCAAGTGGCATAAATTAGGTAATTCCACGTCTTAGACTTTACATAAAACTACTAACTAGGGTCATGTCATACCTAAACATTGTTGCTTCACTTCTCTTCCAAATAATCATAACAAGAAGTACAAATCGACACCATTTCTAGCCTTTGAGTTAGCAGGTTGAAGCTGTTGTTTCTCCCTACTCCAACCTCGTTTCAGTTATCGAATTATCTTATGTAGGGTCTTTCCAAGATCTCCAATAGAAAAATTAATTTTTACCAAACTTTTGCAATCTTCAAGAACCAGAATGCAAAGTCTTCATATGTTTGTTGGGGACCAAGTATTTAGAGATATTGTTATGTCACAACTATAACTTGCAGTTTTATTCTTAATCTTTAATGTTTTCTCTTTATCTCAATTTGTTACAGGAAAAATATGAAGAATTTTTATGGAAAAAACAAGCTCTCAATCTGATATTGATCAATGTGAATCATACTACCAAGCTGCCGAGGGAGAAAAGAGTATACGGTCTTGGATCTGAAGTAAAACCTTACTATGGGAAGAATATTTGTGCCTCATCATCTGTAGCACCTTCAGTTTCTCAATCAACATCAAACAAGAAATATGGATGTGTTTGTAAAGGAAATAATTCATGCCCTTACTAATCATTTTCTTCCGGTTATTATGGAGCGAGTACAACAAGTGGCTATTGTCAATCCATCACTTGTGACACCCATGGCTCCCTCTGCTACTACTAGTGAGAACATGGTTGATCCCGTAGTTTCAAGTGGTGAGGGTATCCCTTAATCATTGTCTTGTAGCTTTAACTTTTGATATTGTATGTCTTTTTGAATAGTACAAATTGTGCAATGACAATAGTTGATGAATGTAGGTTCTCTTAAGAAAAGTTGATAGTTGCTTTTGATATTTGTACCATAAGTATGTGATCTGAAATTTTCTATCCACAGATTTTGAACCCTATAAATATTATTTTATTTGAAAGGTTTGTTACTTTAGAGGTATTTAGTAATATTTTAGCAAAATTTAGTGATGATTTGGTCGTAGCTATAAAAAATATTGGCAACGGATTAGCAACAAAATATTTTAGTGGCAAATATGTTGGCTCAAATTGCAGAATATTCTATGACTGATTAGTGAAAGAAATTCTGTCACAAATTTATTTTAAATGATGAAATTAATTATGAAATTAGCAACGAAAATTGTAGGACTGATTAGTGATGGAAATTTCTTCACAGATTTATTTGAAATAACGAAATTAATAATGAAATTAGCAATGAACAATATAAGTATAACGACGGACCAATCCGTCACTATACTTGCGACGGAACTCATATTTCATCGCTAAGAGATTACTGACGAGCGAAATAGCAACACCCAACAATTTGTCACACATGCGTCGAAAATCAAGTTTAGCAACGAAAAATCATAGATTAGCGACGGATTTGCTTTTTTCTGAGATTATGGGACTTCACATGTACATTGCACAAGTAGACTTAGGAAGGGATTATGAGAAGGGTTCTATGTGGATCTTATGAAATGAAGTTCAAGTATGTTAATGTTACTATTGTCGTGCTATGATTATGTTGGAAGTGTTGACTTGTGTATTGTGACTATTGCCTTGTTATGATTATGTTGGAAGTCTTGACTTGTGTATGGTCTTGAGACAAGTGCATCTATGTGGTCCCTAAAGCATGTTGGGTCAAATGTGAGTTAGGTATCTTATAATATGAAATACTTCTATGAATGCATGTGTTGGGCTAATGAAGGTTGTATCATGATTCCCTAGTGGCCTTAAAGTGATGGTTGAGTTTGGGTAGTGTAATGGGACATTGTTAATACATTGCACCAAGCATTACTAGAGGGTTACTAGGGAAGATAAGGAGTTAAAGTAAAAAGAAGGAGTTCACTATAAAATTAAATAACATCACTGTAATTGTTAGTGGGTTTACTATATAATGGCGACTTATATTTTTTAAATGAAATGTGAGGTTTTATATGATGTATCACCATTGAATATTCCTATATGAAGTAAGTGAATTGTATAATTCTTATTATATCAAAGTTTTATGAAGTTTTCACAAAAAGGCATGATGCATGGTTTTCAACGTAAAATGTCCCTTTTAAATGCATGTTTTTGCATGGTTGTCATACTTAGTGCATTTTTGTACTAACACCATTGTTCTCTACCTTTTTGCACAAAGTGTAGGTTAAAGATTCTTAAAGGATTTCTCTAAGGTGAAGAGCTTGATATGTGATTGCCAAGCTCAAAGAGAGTAATCCTTATGTTCCAAGGATTTCCTATATTAAGTTTATATTCAATGTATTTTAATAGCTTGAATGTTATTTTATGATGTTAAAGGGCAGTGTCCCTACTATATTCTATGATATAGAGTCTAAGATGTCAAAAGAGACTTATAGTCTAATTATGTATTATGACTTCTATTCTTATATAATGGAATAATGTTTCTAGTAAGATGTGCTATGATAAGTTTAAAATTTTCCGCTAAATTTACTTATGATAATACGATGAATAATAACTATGGGCTTGTATAAGACCTCTGAGAGGTCAAGTACGCCATGTTAGCTCTAGGGAATGCTCCCCGGATGTGACAAAAAGACCAGGCCTTTCCGATGAACATCTCATTCTTACTTATTACAACTTTATGACTAACTAGGAGACACTTAAACTCTTTCTTAACGAGTAGTGCAGAAGAAACTAAATTCTTCCTAATAGAAAGACATGTAGAACACTTTCAAAAGTAAACACCATGTCGGATGTCATTTTCAACATTACTTTCTCAGTTCCTGCAATCCTTGTCGTTACCGTTTTTCCCATGAACAAATCTTCATCATACTCAGCAGGAGTGTATGTTGCAAAGGCTTCTTTCGCATAGAAAATATGTCGACTGGAACCTGAGTCCGGAAACCACTCCTTGGGATTTCAAAGTAAATTACACTCTGAGATCATTGCACACAACTCATCTCCATTTTCCATATTTCCAAGATCTTTGCTTGACTTTTGCCTTTGCCTTTGTCTTTTTCCTTTCATGAAGCACCACAATCAAAAGACCTATGACCAACCTTACCACAGTTGTAATAGTTGCCTTTGAATTTCTTCATGGCCTGTTCTGACTTCTGACCGTTGGACATTTTTCTCTCTTTTTCATTGGTAGGAGCTTCTTCAACAATATAAACTCCAATGATTGTTGAACTCTTATGAGACTTCTTTTCAGCGGTTTTGTTCAATCTTGAGCCGAATCACAAGATCTGAAGCTTCATTTCCTTACGCTTGTGCTTTAGATAATTCTTGAAGTTGTTCCACGATGAGGTAAATTCTCGATCATTGCAGCCACTTGAAAAGCTTCATTTACCAACATATCTTCACCAATCATATTATGGAGAATAAGTTGAAGTTCGTGCACTTGTCATCCAACTATTTTACTATCTACCATTTTATAGTTTAAAAACTTTGCGACCACAAACTTTTCAAGCATGCATCTTCTGTCTTATATTTCTTCTAAAGTGCATCCCACAACTCTTTTGAAGTTGACATTGCACTATACACATTATATAAGTCATCCTCTAAGGAACTCAAAATGTAGCCTTTACATAGGAAGCTGCCTATTTCCATGTTTCCAAATCATACGTTTTTCTGTCTGGCTTTTGTTTGCTGGTAATTTTCTGCAGACCAAGAGTGGTAAGCTAGAAAATTACCCATTGCTGTCATCTTTTGTAATTCACATCAGTGAATTTACCCGGTTTCTCTTCTTGTGGTGCAACAGTTCGAGTTGATGCTGCAACACCCACTGTAACACTGTTGTTTGCCATTTTTGATAAACAAAAATCTATACAGTATTAGTAAGCAATAACTTGTAATTGAAGACTGCAAGGAGTATATAATCTCGAAAAACTTTTTCTCCACCAGAAACACAGATTAATATATAATAAAATAATTTCCTTAATATTGTAATCAATCTGTGTTTGAAAAGTAGAATTATTGATTTTGACAAAACTTTGCAAAAACAGGAAGTAACCAAAGTTTACTCAATCAGTACGAGAGATAAACAAAAATTAATTAAGAAGAACTAAAATATGTATCGTACCAAAATCTCGAAAATTTTGAACAGAAAAAGATCAAGTTCGTTGAACTCGCAGTGTCCCCTTAAGGAAATTATTCCCCTCTAGTATCCGAGGTTTGACTTGGAATATGTACTCCCATGATAAATTATCTCAATCACCAGCATATAGATACCAAAAATTCTGGTGTCAGTAAAAAACTCAACAAAAGTAAAGTACACGAAGTAATTTTTTGTGCAAAAGAAGAAGAGATTTGAAAAATTCGTAAGAAAAAATACTCAAGAGTGAATGGTATTTTTAGGCAACAAGAACAGATTCCGAAAGGTTGAAACCCTTTCAGAATCCACAGAACCATTGATGAAAGTTTGCAACCTTTCAAATGGTATTGCCTATTTCTGAAAGTTGCAACCTTTCTGAACAGTCATTTCCAAACGGCGGGAAATTTAAATAAAACGGGAAAGTTTTTAAATCAAATGGGTCGCTAGCGGATCATAGTCGGGTTTTGACATCAACCAATTAATTGAAAACTTTTTGTCCATTTAATTAAATTAATTAAATAAATACATAATCAGTTAAACAGTTAAAACAAACGTTGTCCAAAAAATAATCTCTCGATCGATCATTTTCCATAGCCAAAGTCGTAGCCGTAGCCGAAACTGAGCCGAGAAAGCGACGACGACGGCATAACGAGAAGGTCCCTCTTTACAACCATTTTAACAATCAATAGGAGTGTTTCTACATATAAACTCTCCTTTTTTTTTCTTTCCACCACCAATGAGGGACAAATGCCTTTTCATGAAAGCATTAGTGGACTTTCAAGATCCTAACTATTCAAGTTCTCAACTTTTCATGTTCCTCTCTTTACCTCTATTTCCCAAAAATTCTTGCTACATACCCAACAATCCCCCACAATTATGGGGAATGGTTATAACATATGAATGCAGATACAAGTATGTACTTTACATGCAAGGGTTAATTGCATTTTGATAAGTAGGTTTCCCCTTGGACTCTCCGTAGTGAACATATGTCATATAAACTCGATCATTCGATAGATGCGATATATTAGAACCATCGAGCTTTGGTGTATACTTATAAAACCATGTATCACACAATTAACCCTTCACGGTTTATGGTTCTTACGGTTGTGTTCGTTTAAGCCATGAACACCTTCTGGTTTCATGAGTGTATAGAGAATAGGCTTTTGACATAAAAATCTCTTTGAAGCGGCTTACAGCTAACACTCACATGGGTGATTTCTAACCATGTCATCTCGTGTATACACTATTTGGTCAAATCTACAAAACATAGAGAATCATTAAAAACTTTAAGCTTTATTAACTCATTAACAAGTCTTAATCTTGTTCCTGAACATTGTCTTCATCATGAGAATGGATTGAGTTAATTGACAATGTTGAACCATCAGCCATAACTTTGTTTTTCTCCTTGAATCTAGCTCTTGGGATCTCCAGTCTTCTAGGTAGAGTTACCGTAAACCCATTCCCTTAGATGATCTTTCAACTGCCTCTCTCACTAGGCCTTTCATTAGTGGATCTGACATATTATCGCTTGAGATTACATAGTCAATCGTGATAATTCCACTAGAGAGTAGTTCTCTTACAGTATTATGTCTCCATCGTATATGATGAGACTTTCCGTTGTATATGACGCTCCCTGCTTTACCTATTGCTGTTTAACTATCGCAATGTATGCAAATAGTTCCAAAAGGTTTGGGCCATAATGGAATATCATCGAGGATATTCTAGAGCCCTTCAGCTTCTTCATCTACCTTATCCAAAGTAATGAATTCAAATTCCATTATGGAGCGAGCAGTACATGTCTGTTTGGATGATTTCCAAGAGTCTGCTCCTCCACCAAGTATGAACACATAACCACTAGTGGATTTTACTTCATTTGACCCGGTTATCTAATTTGCATCACTATATCCTTCAATCACAATAGGATATTTATAATATTGCAAATAATAGTGTTGTGAATGTTTCAGATACCCCAACACACGTTTCATTGCCATCCAGTGAGTTTGATTCGGATTACTAGTGAACTGACTCAGTTTGCTAATAGCACATGTTATATCTGGTAGCGTACAATTTATAATATACATCAAACTTCCAAATACTCTGGCATATTCCAATCGAGATTCACATTGATCTTCATTCGTTTGAAATGTACATCTTAAATCAGTTGGAGCTTTGACAACATTGAAATTCAAGTACTTGAACTTATCCAATACTCTTTCAATATAATGAGATTGAGATAATGCTGATAATTCAGACCCCTAAGAATCAAATAAGAAACTCCTAAGTCCTTCATATCGAACTTGTTGGACAAAATGCGCTTAGTAGCATATATATTTTCAATCTCTTTAATCATTTTTAACATGTCATCAACATACAAAAAAAATGACTTCATGATTCATAATGTTTTTTAATGTAAACAAATTTATCACATTTGTTAATCTTGAATCTATTTGCCAACATTGTTTGGTCAAATTTAGCATGTCATTGTTTGGGTGCTTGCTTGAGTCCATAAAGTGACTTCACAAGTCTTCAAAGTTTCTCTTCTTTACCAGGAACTACAAACTCTTCAGGTTGTTTCATGTAAATTTCATCCTCTAACACTCCATTTAATAAGGCTTTCTTTACATCCATTTGGTGGATTTTAAGATCATGCACTAATGCTAGTGTTATTAACATCCTAATTGATGTTATCCTTGTTACTGGAGAGTATGTGTCAAAGTAGTTCAGGACTTCCTTTTGTCAATACCTTTTGACTACTAGTCTAGACTTATATTTTTCACTAGTCCCATCAGGTTTTAATCCTCCACTTTGATCCTAAAGGTTTATTTCCTGGAGGAATATCAGCCAAACCCAAGTGTGATTACTTAAAATTGATTTGATCTCACTATTGACTGCTTCTTTCCAATAAGTTAAACCAATCAAAGACATAACTACTTTAAATGTTTGGGGCTCATTTTCAATCAATCGTGCTACAAAATCTTGTCCAGAAGAAGCAGGTTTCCATTGGCGAGTATTACACCTAGGATCCTTACTAGTTAGTGTATTTTCTGTTGATTCTTCTCGTGGTTGTTTAGGTCATTCACTAGTCGACTCACATTCAGTTTTATACGGGTAAATGTTTTAAAAAAACTCTGTGTTATTTGATTCAATTATCGTATGAACATGAATGTCATGATTATCCGATTTGGGAACCAAAAATAGGCAGGCCTAACTGTTCACGACATATCCAATAAATACATAGTCTACTATTTTGGATCTAATTTTAACCCTCTTCGGTAAAGGAACATCTACCTTGGTTAAACACCCCACACTTTGAAATATGTCAATTTGAGTTTCCTTCCTTACCACAATCATATGGAATTGATTGTGTTTTCTGATGGGGTACCCTATTGTGTATCTTATTAACCGTAAGGATTGCTTATCCCCAAAGGTTTCACGGTGAGCCAGAATTGATCATCAAGGCATTCATCATTTCCTTTAATGTTTTGTTCTTACGTTCCGCCAAACCATTTGACTGTAGTGCATAGGGTGCAGCATTTTGATTAATAATACCATATTCCAAGCATACATATGCAAAATGAGATTCATATTCTCCACCCCTATCACTCTGAATCATTTTTATATTTAGATTCAATTAGTTCTCCACTTCATTTTTTGTATTGCTTAAATGCATCAATTGCTTCATCATTACTATTAAGCAAATATACATAACAAAATCGAGTGCAGTCGTAAATAAAAGTTATAAAATACTTTTTTCCACCACGAGATTATGTCGACTTCATATCACATTTATCATTGTGAATTAAATCTAACGTTTTGGAATTTCTTTCAACAGACTTATAAGGATGTTTAACAAACTTACTTTCCACACAAATTTCACATTTCGATTTATCGGATTTAAAATCAGGCAATACTTCTAATGTAATCAATTTTCGCAAGACTTTGTAATTTACATGTACCAAAAGGTCATGCCATAAATCATTTGACTTTAATAAGTAAATAGAAGCATAATTCTTATTAATAATGTCAACAACTATTACATTCAGTTTGAAAAGATCCTTATTGAGGTAGACCTTTTCTATGAACATCTCATACTTACTTATTACATTTTATCACTAACTAAGACACATATAAACTCGTTCTTAAGGAATTCTTCCTAATAATAGGGACATGCAGAACACTGTTCAAAGTCAACACCTTGTTGGATGTCATTTTCAACATTACTTTCCCGGTTCTTGCAATCCTTGTTGTTGTGTTTCCCATGAACAAATCTTCATCAAACTCAGCAAAAGTGGACGTTGCAAAGGCTTCTTTTCCAGAGCAAAAGTTTCTAGTGGTAACTCAGTCGAGAAACCACTTGTTGGGATTTCCAACTAAGTTACACTCCGATATCATTGCACACAAATCATCTGCATCTTCCATATCTTCAACGATGTTTTCTTGCCTATTTCCTTTGCCTTTCTCTTTGTACTTTCTTGGAGCACGACAATTAGAAGACCTTTGACCAGCCTTACCACAGTTGTAAGAGTTGACTTTTAATTTCTTCTTGGCTTGTTCTGACTTCTGCCCGTTGGACTTCTTTCTCTTTTTGTCTTTGGTAGGAGCTTATTCAACAATATTAACTCAAATGCTCAAATGAGACTTCTTTTCAGCAGTTTTCTTATCTTTCTCAATCTTGAGCTGAATCACAATATCTTCAAGCTTCATTTCCTTACGCTTGTGCTTTAGATAATTCTTGAAGTCATTCCACTAAGGAGGTAACTTCTCGATCATTGCAGCCACTTGAAAAACTTAATTTACCACCATATCTTCAGCAATCAGATCATGGAGAATAAGTTAAAGTCCTGCACTTGTGATCCAACAGTTTTACTATCAACCATTTTATAGTCTAAAAACTTTGTGACCACAAACTTTTTCAAGCATGCATCTTCTGTCTTGTATTTCTTCTCAAGTGCATCCCACAACTCTATTGAACTTGATATTGCACTATAGACATTATATAAGTCATCCTCTAAAGCACTCAAAATGTAGCCCTTACATAGGAAGTCTGCATGTTTCCATGCTTCAATAATCATGAATTTTTCTCTGTCTGGCATATAAGCAGTTGGCATTAGAGTTTCTTCGCTGGTAAATTTCTGCAGACCAAGAGTGCTAAGCCAGAAAAATACTCGTTGCTTCCATCCTTTTAAATGCACAACAATGAATTTACCCGATTTCTCTAATACTGGTACAATAGTTCGGGTTGGTGCAGCAACAACCACTGTAACACCGTTGTTTGCCATTTCTGATAAACAAAAATCGATACAGTCTTAGTAAGCAATAACTTATAATTGCAGATTTCAAGGAGTGTAAAATCACGAAGAGCTTTGTCTCCACCTGAAACACATATTAATATATAATAAAATAATATCATTAATATTGTAATCAAACTGTGATTGAAAAAAAAAATTACTGATTCTGACAAAACTTTGCAGATACACGAAGTAATCAAAGTTCACTGAATCAATACGAGAGATGAATAGATATTAATTCATAAAAACTAAAATCTGTAACGTAATAGAATCTCGAAAATTTTGAACAGAAAAAAAACAAGTCCATTGAACTCACAGCGTCCCCTTAAGGAAATTATTCCCTTCAAGCATCGAGGTTTGATTTGGAATTTGTCCTCTATGGTAAAATAATCTCAATCACCACTGTATAGATACTGAAAACTCTGCTGTTAGCGAACCACTCAACAGTAGTAAAGTACATGAAGTAATTTTTGTGCAGAAGAAGAAGAGATCAGAAAAATTCGTAAGGAAAAATTCTGAAGAGTGAATGGTATTTATAAGCAAGAGGAACAGGTTCTGAAAGGTTGCAACCCTTTCAGAATCCACGCGACCATTAATTAAAGTTTGCAACCTCTCAAATGGTATTGACTTTTCCTGAAAGCTGAAACCTTTCAGAACAGCCATTTCCTAACGGGGGGAAATTTAAATAAAACGAAAAAGTTTTTATATCAAACGGGTCGCTCGCGGATCCAAGTCGGGTTCTGTTATCAACCAATAAATTGAAAACGTTTGTCGATCATTTTCCAAAGCCGTAGTCGAAGTCAAGACGAGCCGAGCGAGCGAAGACGACGACGGCGCAAGGGGGGTCCCTCTTTCCAACCCTTATAACAATAAATAAGAGTATTTTTATATTTAAATACTTCTATTTTTCTTTCCACCACAAATGAGGGACAAAAGCCTTTTCATTAAATAATGAATTGCTTTTGTACTTGGGGAATTTGTAGAAAATATTTGAAAAGGGGTAGGCTAGAATTTTCTCATTGAAAGGAACATAGAAACATAAACATTTAAAGCACACAAACAGTTATTGCATGTTCTACTCAAATAGGTGACCCTTTTTATGCCAAAGGTAGGCCTAGTGAATTTGAAAGATATATGTGTAGAATTAAACCATTTAAGTACCCACAAAATAATTTTTCGGATATAAATAAGATTTAAAAAAGAGAAAATAAAATAGGGGCAATTCGGGAATAAGGAAAATACAAATATGAAAGGCCCACGTATGGGTCATTTGAGAGAAGTACATAAAACTGAAATACAATAAAGAGAAAGCGCGCACAAGGCAAACAACATGTGAATACATTAAAAAAAACCATGAGGGATGAAAACTACTAAGGGACTCTCAATGGACCTGCTGCTGATCGACTCCTCTTGTTCTCCCAAGGTGTGATGAAGCTTGTAGTGGGACATCAACAAATATCTATCATATTTGCGCATTTTCTCTTCCTCATCTTTGAACCTCATACCCTCTTTCTGCTCCTTGATCCAAGTAGAGCTATTCCAAATTGCTTCTTAGATTTTTAGGCACTGTGCATTTTCTGGTCTTCGCTTTTGTACTTCTAATTCTTTGTCTTCAGTTGCGATAGATGTTTGAGACTTATGAGCACCTAATTATTTTTTTTATCAATCTTAAAGTTTACACATTACAAAATTTAAATATTTACTTTGGATCTAAAATCTAATTTATTTTGTAATACGTTCATTTTAGTCAATTTGAAAACCACAAAAATATAGAGTTTCATTTTAGGCTAAGTTTTATTTTTCAATTTCTTCAAAGAAAAGAAAATCTATAAAAGATATTATATGTTTATATCCGAAAGATAATCAATTCTAATAACACTACCCCACTTAACCTATACTACATTTCTCTCCCACTACCCATCTCAAAACTCATGACACCCAGATCTTCTTCCAACAATGTACGCACACCTACACTATATAAAACTATACATCAAGAGCATGCACGAGAAGAAAGAAAAAAAGAAACCACTCACGATAAAACAAGAAAAAACAACCAATATGCAGACATATTTTCTCTCCCCAACTATCACCACCTAAGCAGCAATACCAAAAGAATTATACCAAAATAACCCACCAGAAGAAAAAAACCACAACATACACAAACAAAATACAGGCAGCAACACCCAAAAAAACAAAGACAGAAAAAAGACACATTAACAAAAAAATTATCAAGAGATTGAGGTTGAAGTCAGGAGGTTTTTGTTTGTGGTTTCAAGATCATGAACATGAAATGTAACTTTGGAAATCAGTATATTGTAGATGATTTGTTATTGTGAAATAATTTTCGCCAAAAGGTTACACTTGATCTTCATTCTTTGATTTCATTTTACAATTGTATCTATAAGACTTTATTCAAACATTACAAAGTGGTTAAAATTCTATATGTATTTAAGTTTAACTTTATAATATTGAAATATGTGTGAACCTTTTATATCGTTAAATTTAAAATAAAATTTGTATAACATATGATTGTTTCTCACGTGCTTAATTCCTATTTTTTTTTAAAAACTAAAAAATTCATTCTTCATTATAACATAAACTTGATTTTTTATGTTAAGTAATCAATTGATATTTGAATGAAACTTAATTTAAATAAATTGAGTTTTCTTTTTCACTTAGTATGTTCAAAAACTTCGCATTTTAGTGAGTTACAATGATTTTCTTTTAAAAAATAGTTTTATGACTATTTGAAACCTTTGGAGCGTAATTCAGACGATAATAATACAAGGAAAAATTTATGATTTAAAGAACATTACACAAATTTTAAGTGCAATAAACAAATAATTTGTGGCAAAGTTAGAAAGTGCTACTACCAATACACCAGACACTAATAAAAACAAGACAATTTTAATCAGCTTAAAATTAAAGCAAATAAAGAAGGAGAAGACATTTTAATTTTTTTTAGCTAATAAGTATAACACATCAAAAATTTATTCGAGCCATATATAAGTCAATAAAGTGGCAGTGCTAGAACTACAAGACTTGAGGGGTGCCTAATACCTTCCCCTCACTCAATAGAACTCCTATTAAGAATTCTCGTTCACTGATCAATAATATAGAGTCAATTCTCTTTTACTAGGGATTTAAATGAGGTCACTTGGAACATCAAAACTCAACTCCAAGAGGCGACTCTGTAAAATAAAATAATCTATTTTTAAAATTTCACTTTAATTGGAAAAAAATTAAAATATTTTATTTGGAAAAAAAAGCGGTGTCACAGATGGCGACTCCACTGGAGATAACAAGAATTCCGGCTCATAAATATTGACATATATATGTTTTTTTAATATATTCATTTGTGTTTTTTTATGTTGTATTTGTTGGTATTATGTGTTAATTATCTATTTATTTACTTTTAAAATGTATATAATTGTCTGCTCTCAGGCACCCCTCTTTGTCTTCAATAATACAATTACGGAAATTTCGATTGTGCACCCCACTTCTTTCAAGATATAGACAGTAAATTTTAGGTCCATGGTGAAGGATTTCAGTCACACTTATTTAGTATGGGGAACGCGCACACACAAAGTCGAATAGCCTTGCTATTGATACATGGCTACTCTCCAACTCAAGTTGTTTGCTCGTTTTATAGCCAATTTAGACAATCATTCTATTAGTTGTTAAACTTAGTAAATATAAGCATCAACAATGAATATTCCTAATAGGATCCTCTTTAGGGGTCGAGTACATTTTTTTGGAGATTATTTGTCTATTAACCGTCTTTAGAATAAATTAATAAACTGGAAAAAAATAATCTTCCTAAAAAATTTAATAAGTATAACAATTTCTGTAAAATTGCAAATAGTATACTTGTTGAATGTTTGCACTAAAATGACTGAAAGAAAAAATAAATCAAAAGTAGAGTATATTTACAAAATCTTTGTGAACCACGAAGACCTGATTCTTATATCGTTGAGATACTTAGGCAATTCTTGTTGGATTCGGTGGTCCTTATTCAATTGAATATTTTTCAAAAATCCATATTCAAAGCCAAACAAAAATTAAAGTATTTCCTTGTCCATAAAGGCTAAAAAGTTCATATTCATATTCAATAACAAAACAAAAATTTTGTTTAAAAGTTTCATAGACTACGCACACATGATTCTCACACAGATAAGATACTTAGGCCCCCGTTCGGTGATCTTTACTCAAAAAAATTTACAAATTCTGATCAAAGGGTATCCAAAAAAATGAAGAAAGTTCTGTTTTCTTTTTCAGGATAACATAAGAAAGTTTTTATTTTCTAAAAGAATAAATGAAGTTTTCTTACAGTGTTTCTGAACTACATTCGATCATATTCTTGCTTTAACAAGAAAAGTAAGTAGCCATATTTTGAGGTGAGGTTCAACCAAATAAAATCTAGAAAGTCTTCATCACAAAAATCAGGCAAAAACAATTATTAAAAGTTCAAATAAAAATGTTTCTATTCCGTATTTTAAAATCTAAAGAAAATAAAGATGATTTTTTTTTGTGTGGGGTCTGATATTTCTTTAAAAGAATTTTTTCACTACAACAAAAATGATATTCATCTACAAAATTATTAAATACGCTATAAAATTTGTCACTGTTTGTTCATTTTTTGTGACAAAAATGAGATTTTGTCTCTAAATATATGAGCCTACACTGTTAGTGACGAATCACAAAAGTTCGTGGTAACATTTTGTCCTTTAAAGTTTCCCACCAAAAAATAATTTTGTGCCATTTAGTAAGTATTATAAATGACGAACTTTAAGTTATTAGTGGCACATTTTTTTGTGTTAAATAATGTTGCTAAGCTGTGACAAACTATATTTTGTCCTTAAATTAGTTCTGTTTTGGTAACAAAAAAAGTATCGTCACGAATAAGAAGTTGTTACAATTGTGACAAACTGGCGTTTGTAGTCAAACATTTTATGTTTTAGCGACAAAAAATATAATTATTTTTTACCTTAATTATTGTCACAAATTTTATACATAATTAGTGACGTTTACTCTACCATCTCTAATCTATTAACGATTTAGATACAACAAAATTCATCACAAAATAAGTTATGTGTTAAAACAATTTTCTTAAACGACACAATTACATCATCGAGAAATGCAATCGAGGTTTGTACAGTGAAAGGATACTATCATACCAACACAATAGTTCTTGTTGACCTACTTGTTAATCGAAAAATTAATTTGATCTTCTTGATTCTCTCAAAATTATCCTACTCTTTTAGAATTTATTTGACATAGTGTTTCTCATGTCTTTTTAAAGCTTTGAGGATCTCTATTTATTATACATCACTCATTTGATTTGTGTCATCTATTTTGACTTGATACATAGTTTGAGAAAGTGAAAAGGACATCTGAATCTTCTGATTAAAAAATTTAAAAGAGGTATGGACAATAAGGCTCCGGTAAGTAATATAAGCTTAGATTCTAATAGTAATTGTGTTTTGAAATTAAAATAAGACTACTACACCAGCAGTAGCAACAAGAACAAAATGAAGTAGAAACCATGTCAAAAAATGCAATAACGAGCAATAATCATTGTCAATAATGCAAAAAAGCAACGAAATAGCTAAAATTGTCAATCATAGAATACAACCACCACCAGCAACCATTGCATAGAATGCAACAACCAACATTCATGTTCAAGAACGCAATAATCAGCAACAATTGTCTAGAAAGAAGCAAGCAGATATGACTGCAACCACGAGCAGCAACCATTGATGGGAGTGTAACAACCACATGAAAGAATGCAAGGAAGAGCAATAGCTAATGCAACAAAAAAAAAACAAGAATACGAAAAATTGAGAAAAGGCTATATGATGGAAACTACTTTTCTAATAAAACATAATGCTTTTCTAATGAAACATTCTGCCTAAATAGCTTCTTTCATCAAATATAGGTGTGAGCTAATTTTCTCGCTAAACCCCTTTCCTATCCGTATTATGTAGAATAGCCCGTCCCTTGAGCGTGGAGCCCTTGCTCTATCCCCCCTTTGATTTAAGGGATTGCTTTTCTAATAAAAAAATTCTCAGTCCCCTATTTAACAGTAGATGAAAAATACTCTAACAACAACAATTTTCTTTCTATAGTGATTCATTCCAAAATCATTCCCTGCTTGACATGCCCCTTTCTAGTGAGCTGGAACACTTGTCATGCAAGAATAAGACGATGATCATGATGAAGAAGAAGAACGAGAAGGATAAAGAAATTAAAAGGGAGGGAATACATACATGAGAAGAAATGGAGCTGAACTTTTCACAAATAATGGAAGGTTACATCATCGAATCATTGTCGTGGTCATCATAATCTGTCTCATTATCTTCATCTTTATTAATACTTTTAGTACCTTCATTTCTCTCATGATTACTTATGTAGTCTACCATAATGTCATCATCTTAATGTGAATCTTCTGTATTCAAGTCAACTCCATGTCATGTTTGAATCTCCATCTCGACTAAACTGAAATCTAAGATAGTCGAATCACCTTCACCTCTATGTAACTGGCTTGGCACATCCTCAATATCATTGTCAATCACATTACTTTCAGCTGAAAAATCTTAATACACATCATCATTACTAGAAAATAATTCATCACTTCCACATCACAATTTTGAATCTCTGGGATATCATATATATGCCTATCTTGAAATTTTTGCACAATTCGCCAATTTTCTCGTAATTTTGGATCATCTATGTGAAACCCTTGCTTCACTTGTGTGGCTAGTACAAAAGAATCATGTTCATACCAAAATCTCTTTACATTAACACTGGTAAAATTGCTATCTTTCTGCATCCATGTATTCTTGTGAAGATCAAACCACTTGCATTTAAATAAGAAAACTTGATTGCCATCAACATACTCCAACTCTATGATGTCAATTATTATAACATAAAAATAAATCACCTCATTTTCATGATAGACTTCAATAACTACACCACTATTTTGACATTTACGTAATTTATCACGACATTGAATATGATTGCTAACACAATTAACAATATAACAAGGATGTTTCCTTCCACACAAATCAGGTTCCATTGCCAAAGGATATAATTTCTTGAGAGATATTGTTTTATCCTTATAATACAATTGCATAATTTACAATTAAAAAATATTTCTTTCAATTAGTAATGAAAAAAAATTGAAACTTAGACACAAACAAAGTTATTATCTTAAAAAATCATTTACTTTTCTTTTGAACCTTTGAGGAAATTGTTCTCTATGTTTCTCTTTTATGTTCTCAACACCTTGATTTGTCAACTCATTTTCATGTTCTCTGCGTGGCACAAGATAAACTATTCAGACTTGACTTAAAATTACATAATATGAATATAAATAAATAAATAAATTTACTATAGAAAAGGTTCTACTTCTTCACAATTATTCAACACATACCATCGAGTCATATCAAAGTTCTTCTTTGGTAATGCATCATAAACTCCTTTGAATGGTCTAACACTCTCTGAGAATATGTCTAGAACATGTTCATATCTCTTACTATATCCATCATCATTTCGATCTTCACAATTAAATATGGACTTAACTAGAGATATTTGAAGCATACCCATCAGGAAATTTAACAGATTTCAAAAATTCCCAAAACAGTTTTTTCTCCTTTTCTGACATACAATAACAAGCAAATGGCATCTAATAACCGTAGTCCTCATGTTGCAACCATTATAATTTTCTTATGCCCATATCCTCAAGATCTTGTCTTGATTTATATGTGTCCTTAGATTTCCCATCAATATTCAATAATGTTCCAAGAACACTCTCACAAATGTTCCTTTTTATGTGCATGGGATCCAGATTATTCGGTAACTTTAAGTCTTTCCAGTATAGTAACTCAAAAAAAAATACTTTTCTTCACCCAATTATACTCTGTAGGAAGATGATTTCTTTTCTTAATATTTGAGTATTTTTCTGGCATATAAGTACAAAGCAAATCCAGTTGCTGTAAGACATCATCTCCTTAGAGCTCTTTTGATTTAATATTTTTTCTATCTTTCCATTAAACTTATTGCTTCTTCTCCATTTGTGACTAGGTTCAAGATACCGATGGTGATTCATGTAACAAATTTTACTTCTTTCTTTTGTGAAGGTGCATCCTTATTGCAAGTAGGACATGACAGTATCCTTTAGTGCTCCATCCAGACAAATTACCTAATACAAAAAAGTATAATTTTAAAATAGTAAAAGAGTAATGTTCTAACTGAAAAAAATAGAGAAATTTTGAAAACAGAAAAACAAAATGTTTAGTGTATATACCAAATGACTGTATGAATGGTATAATTTTAAAATACAGAAATTTGCATAATGTAAAAAAAAAGGTAACAATAAGAGATGATTTTTCTAGATTAATGTTTGTTGTATGTATCAATAATGAAAACACAAAGAGCAATGTTGACTCGACTATGATCCTAGATAATTAAGAAAACTTGAACAATAAGAAAATTAAAAACTTACGATAAGCCAGAAAGTCATTTATGGTCCATAAAACACCATCATGCTTCTGGAAGCACTTTCCGGTAGATTCATCAAATGTCTCTACTCCATCACTCCATAACTCTTTCAATTCATAAATCAAAGGCCTCAAGTAAACATCAATATCCTTTCCAGGTTCTTGAGGACCAGGGATAAGTATTGATGTCATCATAAATGGGTCCTTTAATCATTTTCAAAGAGGAAGATTATAAGGAAATAAAATTATAGGTCACATGATATATGTTGTTCTCATGTTACCAAATGGATTGAAACCATCAGTCGTGAGGTCAAGTCTTACGTTATGTGGTTCCTGTGCAAACCATGTATGAGTCTTATCAAACTCTTTCCAAGCTGTAGAATTAAATTGGATGCCTTAACACATTTCTTATCTTCCACATATTTTTATTTATGCCACCTCATACATGTGCTTGTTTTTGTAGAAATAAATAATCTTTGAATTCTCGTCTTTAAGGAAAAATATCGCAGAACTTTATGAGGAATCTTTTTACCTTTTTCCTTATCAACTTTCCACCTGGAAGTACCACAATGATGACATTCTTGTCTATCCTTAAATTCATTCCAATAAAGCACACAATCATATATACTTGCAAGCATGGATTGAAGTGTATCCTAATCCCAAACCTTGCAACATACATTTTGCATTATAATGCGGCTTTGGTAGTGTCTCACCATCCGGCAATGCATCTCTTAGTAAGTCCAACAACATATTAAATGACTTGTTACTCCATTTATTGTACACTTTCAAGTGATGCAATTTCAAAAGAAATGAAAGCTTGGAGAATTTTTTACATAGTGGGTACAATTCGCGTTCAACTTCTTTTAACAAAACTTCAGAATTCTTTGCTTCATTCTTGCTCAAATTATCACATGATTTACTAACAGTTGTATCCTCCACAAGATTGTCTTTTGATCTTCCACTAATTTCTTCTAAGATGACATGAATATCATTATTACTGACCTTCACTGTAAAGTGTTGTATCATCATTTCTTTTTTGAGTTTGTTATCCATGGTAGTTCCAGTGAACATAATCTTTCTTAAATCCTTTAAACAACAAGTGGTCATACACTACATCTTGTGTTTGAAAATTTATATTAAAACAATCATCACATGGACATCGAATTTTAGAGTTTCGATCAAAGCGAGACTGAACTAATTGCATAAAAGATTGGACTCCCTCAACATATAATTTAGAGAACTTTGGAGAACTTATCCATCCTTTGTCCATTATAAAATTAAAAATTGTACAATCACATGATAATTAAATGCAATAAAAGGGTCAAGTATTCATTGTCAATACGTTGAAATTAGTCTGTAAAATTGTTGAAGTTGTGTATAGATAATTAAAGGTTCAAGTCAAAAGGGAACAGGGGATGGGTACAATACCAAATAACATTTAGAGGAAGGATAGATACTTACTTGAACACTAGTGAGGCTTAGGTATATCCAAAAGCATCAGATAAAATTTGTACAAAGGAGGGTCGTTGGAAGGAGGACAGCCAAGCTCACAAGAGATGTTCTTCTTTCTGATGAACACTAGCGGGGCTGAGTATATCAAAAAGTCAAATGGAGTTTTTTAAATTGAAATAGAAAATCGTATTTTATATATATATATATATATATCAATTAATAAGAACTCACTCCTCCTTTTTAGTTGAGGTCCCTTCTTGATTTTTTATATAAAAACAAGACACATTTTTATATATAAATCATACGCGTCACGTTTAAGGACTTACACTCGTCCTGTATTATGTAAAACGTCTTATCTTACACCCACGCCTTTTAATGTTTTAAATATCCTTTTAACTCGCACCCAAACGAGTAATTCGTGAGAATTTTCTCCTCACAAAAGAAATTGCACATCTAAATGGCCACGTAATTTTTGAAAATATCAAAAAATTATAAACTCAACGACATCAAACAATTTTATTTTCATCAAATCAACATATCCGCGCCAAGTTTGGGCAAGGCGTATGTATAACTATCAAGTGTTTCATCCTATGTTTTATCTCTATACTCAGTCCTCCTTTTTAGTCGAGGTCCCTTCTAGATTTTTTATATATAAAAATGATACATTTATACATATAAATTATATGCCTCACGTTTAACGACTTACACTCGTCATGTGTTATGTAAAACGTCTTTTCCTACGCGTACACCTTTAAATGTTTTAAATTACTTTAACTCGAAGCCCAAATGGGTAACTCGTGAGAAATTTCCTCATCACAAATGAAATTGCACATCCAAAGGGCCTCATAATTTTTGAAAATATAAAAAATAAAACTCAACGGCGTCAAACAGTTTTATTTTCATCAAATCAACATTTTGGCGCCACGTGTAGGCAAGGCGTACTTATAGCTATCAATTGTTTCATCCTATGTTTTTCTCTGAACTCCCTCCTCCCCTATACTCGAGCTCCCTTCTCAATTTTTTATATTTAAGAATGATACATTTTTATGTATAAATTATATGCCACACATTTAAGGACTTACACTCGTCATGTGTTATGTAAAACGTCTTGTCACACGCCCACACCTTTTAATGTTTTAAATAACCTTTTAACTCGAACCCCAAATGATTAACTCATGAGAAATTTCCTCCTCACAAAAGAAATTGCACCTCCAAATGGCCTCGTAAATTTTAAAAATATCAAAAAATTGTAAACAAAAAGGCATCAAACAATCTTGTTTTCATCTAATCAACTTTTTTTGCTGCCACGTTGGGGCTAGGCGTACTACTAGCTATCAAGTGTTTTATCCTACGTTTCTTTTCTAACTAACTCCTCCTCTTTAGTCGAGATCCCTTCTCGATTTTCAGCATATAAACACGACATATTTTTTGAAATATATTATACGCCCCACATTTATGGACATACACTCGTGATATAAAACATCTTGTTCCACGCCCACACCTTATACGACCCTCAAAAAGGATTAAATACAATAATATAATACCCAAATAATTAATTCGATGATGAGTTATTTTGTGTATCTTATCCCAATCAAACATGGAATAAGCTCTTCCTAAAATTAATTTCAACATTAAGTAATTTTATGTGAGAATTGGTGAGTCAAAATATTACAATACAGTTAGTTAAATGTATTTTTATGTGTTACTTTTTATTGCTGATATGTTACACATTAAATAGGGTGTGGGATTTTTTTCTATTTCTTTTGTTATTCATTTTTTATTTGTTAATGTTTTAAATCGCCTTTACTTTAAATATTTTAAGTTGTTCCTAGAGAGAACACAGTACAACTTTCAAAACAACTTCTCGTCTTCCTCTTTTTGGGGGGTTGTCACTCATAACTCTTCAAACGGATTGCAAATTCCCACAAAAAAACTGAACCAACATTATGGTAAAAAAATGAAGTTTTGACGCTTATACTTTGAGTATGTGTATATATATATATATATATATA
>NC_028645.1:38097586-38102498 GCF_001406875.1 Solanum pennellii | reverse complement strand
TATATATATATATATATATATGAAAAGAATAATCTCACAGTGAAGTAGGATTTAAGATCAGATTGAAGATACAAACCAGGTATGAATGATTTTGTTTCTCTTTGTTTGAACAATGTTGAGTACATAAACCATCAAGAAACAAAAACTGATATACAAAGTTAGGTATTACGATTCATTTATGAACGATTTTTTCGTAACATTCTTTCTGAAGTTCGTAATAAAATGTTCTGCTTTTCATTCGATTTAACTTTTCGTTCATCGTCGATTTCCTTGTCTTTTACAAATTGTATGACATTTGGAATAGTTTCAGTTTGATGTTCTAGCTATTGAGATTCAACCGTTGAGTTGATATTTTATACTCGAAAAGACTTAAATATCTCAAAACTTTCAATAAATCTCACTCAAAAGTAGGAGCAAGCCATGTCACCTGGAGGACGTATATATAAGCAAAAAACACTTACTGCGTAAAGTGTTTCAGCTACTGTATTTGGTGATGTATCAAATACATGTACTCCGACTAATAACACAGGTAGTATAACTTCTTATACTTATCAATCGATATTTATATTATATATACTTTCTACCTAGATTTGAAGTGAAAGTTTAAACGATCAAAGCTTTAAATTATGTTAAACTTTAACCATACTACTCTTGATTGTAATCTTAAAAAATCTCAATCCATATAAAACTATTTTAAACATATTGTTCCTACTCAGATGATACAACAAGAATTGAGTGGTCAAGGAAAAAATAGGGGAAAAGGTCTTGAAAAATTGAAGAGAACTTTGGGAAAAAAAGATGGTGATAGAGATCCCACTTGGTAAGGGGAGGACAGTTAAGGCGGCCCAGTCATCAAAACTATCAAATGAGTTGGGAATAATTGCACGAAACTGTCTTATGCTTCCAAACAAGTGGAAGGAACTCACAACATAGGAAAAAGATGTTGCACTGTTTAGATGTAACCTAAGATTTCTGTACTTTTTAATCTTGTATCTTCATAAAATTTAGTGTTTTATTTTTATTTTTATGTTTGTACCTCTGAAATTATACTTTTCCAGGAGAAGTTTGAAATTAATTTGGACGAACGTTACGTCAAAGATAGTTGAGAAGACATCCTCAAAAATAGGAGTTGACAATGGCGTTATAAATTAAAAAAGATGTTTCACAGTGAACGTTCTGAGGAAGATGCTCGTATAATAGAAGTGGAAGAACTAACCTCTGAGTATTGGAATAGTCTTTGCGACATGTGGTTGGATAAGGTGACTCATATTCAAATAAATACGCATTATAGTTGTTTCCAAGAGAATTGAATTATAATTGTATATTCTTTTTAGAAACGATGTCAGGTAAACAAGATCAATTGATCAAAGCTCATATATAATCATTTCATGGGATCAAAAGCATTTGTAGTTGCAAGTGCTGAAATTGTAAGCTTTATATTTTTTTTCTTTTCTCGCTAATGGTGATTTAGTGTTGAAACTGTTGTCAATATCATCTTTTATAAACACGTTCCAGATTTTTCCTTTTCCTACTTCCTGGAAGAGACTATTTCACTATCCTCCTATGCGACCAATTTTTTATTTATTTTATGGCGAAATAATACGGTGGATCCTTATACTTGTATTGGTTTGTATTTTTTACCCTACTTACCCTTTTATCATTTGGACCCCTAAACTCATCCAAACACATCATTTTAAACACAATTTTTGATGTGGAGTCTTATGTGGAAAGACTCCACATGGAGCGTGTGATACACATACAACTAGAGTGTGAGACACCTTAAAAAATCAGATTTTTACATTTAAAGACCATCTCTTCTTATTTATTTTCACTCAACACCATTGTTGGACAAATTTGAACATTTCTCTTGTCTTTTTCTCGATTTCTTCTCTTCAAATTTCTTCTTTTTTTTTTTGATTTACTCTTCTTTTTTTGTTGATTGTATTATATTTTTGTTGGTCTTCACGATGACGGATCATGTAGTCAACTAATCTCAACAAAAGTAATTAATATAATTTACTTTATGTTTATCATAACTTTAAACAAACATATTTTTTCTTCCAGAATAGTATGAACGATTCAAAAGCTATATATACTTCAGGAGGAGAGTCTTCAATGACTATTGATGAAATTGTGGATGTTGTACTTGTTAGAAAATTGGGATACATAAAAAGCCGTGGTTATGGTCCAAAACCTGATACTACTCGAGCAACTCAAAGGAAAGCGGCAGAGTTAGTAGACTCCCTTAAAAAGGTGAAGGAGGAAGATGCTAATGTCCAACATGGTTTACAGAAATGATTAGATGCAGCTGAAGCCGTGGAAGAAAACCAGCAGTCTCAAATAACAACTCAAAACTCACAAATGGAACCTATATTGGCACGTCAAGATGATATTTTGAAACAAGTGCAATAGTTTATGAGCTCATCACAATCAAGGTTATACATAGTATACCTTAAACTATAATAATTTCATTACAACTTTTTAACTAAATAGAAATAGTTTGTAGCATTTCACACCTAATATATAAGTATGTTTCATTTTCATGATACAGTGATCAATGAACCTCATCATCAATTTATCCCTTCATATACAATAATAACTACATTACTTTGTTCTCGTTAATTTAATTTAAAGCTTCTGCTCTTTATTTATCCTTTTAAAGTAGAGGTTGGACGTAAGTCACTAAAAACGAATTGTCAAATCAATCTTATGTTCTACGCATGAGAGATTTCAATTCTGTTTTTTTACTCAGTTCTGATATTAGCTTTCCGCTTCTTGAACATGCATTTGATGTTTACTGTAATTAGTTCAATTCATATACTGTTAGCTTTCCTGTTCAAGAATAATTATGGAATAATTTGTTAATAGAATTTTTCTATGTTAGCTTTCCTCTTCAATTGAGTTTGTCTGCACCGTTTTCAAATTATCTTTCCTCTTCCTGAACATGTAATTTGTTGTTTACATTTACTTCAAATCATGAGTATTGTTACCTTTCTTCTTCAAGAATAATTGTATTTCAATTATGTTCTGTTAGTTTTCCCTTTCAAGAAAAAACATTATGTATGTACTCTTGAATCTAATTTGCTCGAAAACTGATCTTATTCATTCAATTACACTTATAAAATTTAACACATGTTGTATGAGTGATCAAATGTATATGCTTTTTATGCTTAAATTACCCTATATGTGAAATAAAATTTTAAATATTTGTTTACACAGGTTAGAAAGGTGGAAATCAGGACGAACTATAATTGAAGTTCTTTTGCAATGATATTTTTGGCAAGCAGCCTCAATTTTATTACTTCATTTTTTAAAGGTTAGTATATCTAAGTTACATTTTTCAAGTTGGACCAAATTTTGTTGATGTTAATTTTTCTTTCAGGCGCATGTACTGAGATATAATCTCATGAATGTTATTTTAGTTGTTTCTTAGTTAGTATATGACGGTGTTTTTTAAAGATTTTTTTGTTGTTATCTTACTTCTTTTAGTATGTTATTAGTTTTAGTTTGTATAAATTCTCTTTGCAATGAAGTTACGTATATAGTTTATTTATGATTTGATAATTTTCAAATAAACGAAATCAATCGTAAATACTATATCTACAAATTAAAATGTCATCGAATTATTTGTTATTAGTGACAAAATATTTCGTCTATAAAAGATTAATTAGCGATGATTTTCTTGTACATTCTAAGACGATCACATTTTCTTCATAAAAAGTATGACATTTGGTAGCAAAGAATAAAATTTGTCCCAAAATATCCGATTTATCACCTACAATTTAACTTTGTATTTTGTGACGATTGCGGTCGTCGCTAACTATGACATTATCTAGTGACAAATTTATTTCGTTGGTAAAAGTAAATTCTTAGTGGCGCTGTTATAATTTTTAGCTACAAAATGGCAAGAAAGTAGCGTTGTCACTAATTTTATACTTCAGTGACAAAAAGATAATGTGTATGTGAAAGGTAGTATTTAGCGACGAAATAATATTTCTTCAATGACGAAGTAGATATTGATTGGAGACAAAACATATCATCATTAATTCAAATAAATTCTTAGTGACGCAATCATTCACGTCGCCATTATAACTTCTTTAGTGACGACACAATTCTATTAGCTACAAAAAAAATATAATTCTATGACAATAATGTTTGTCATGAATCGAATGCATTTAGGGGCGAAAAATAGTTTCATAGACAAGTAATTTCTAATTTGTGACAAAACACTAATTCGTCTCAATATACATTTAGTGATCCATGTTTTAGGGCGAAAATTCTTTTTGTGACGAAATATGAACTTAAACTGACAAATATTACGTCTCAAATAATAAAATTTGTTGTAGTGTTTTTTAATTGAGATAAGTTTCAATAACAGACCTAAATTATATATATTTTTTAGTTCATACCTAAACTATTAAGATTGTGAATTTCACACCTTAACTATCACTTTCTAGTTTGAAAAACACACATCTCTCTTTTATACCAGTCTCATCACAGTGCGTGTAACACACTCTCTATTTTATTTTAAAAATGGTCACATCACATTCCACATGGATAAAAGATTCTACCTTGACAAAAATTAAACAAATTATTAGTATTAGTTAAAATTAATAATTTAAAAATTATTATCCAAAAATAATATTTCTTTATAAAATAAAATTTAAAATATTTTTGTCACCCCACTCAATCACTTCCTCTCACCACCCCCCTCCTTCACCCTCAAATACTAATTTAGATATAATTTTATTATTTTAAAAAATAATTCTACCCACCCCACCTAACCCTCCCCTTTCAATTTTTGTCTCATTTGTGTTAGATATATACATATAAAAACTAATTTTTACTTGCTGCCACAAGATATGTTTTAATTTTTTTACTTATTTATGTTATATTCGGTACACTAGTAATA
>NC_028645.1:38096566-38097358 GCF_001406875.1 Solanum pennellii | reverse complement strand
ATATATATATATATATATATACATATATATACATATATATATATACATATATATACATATATACATATATACATATATATATATATATACATATATATATATATATACACGTATGCATGTACATATGTAACACAAAATAAAAAAAAAGTATAAAAAAATAAAAATTAGGAGCATAGGATTATAGCTCACATATACCCTAAAATTATTTTCTGGCTCAAAAATACCCTGCCGTTAAAGTATTGGGTCACATTTACCCTTACTATTAACAGAGGTGTGTTAAGTGTCATATGGATGCCACATGGACGACACATAAGCACCACTTAATTACTAATTTTGCTCTTATTTTTCTTAAGAGATACAATTTCACCCATTTCTCTAATACAACTCTCACCCATTTCATACGATTTTTCCTTTCTCTAATTCTGCAACTTCTCTTCTATGTTGGGAAAAGTCGTCTGAAATGGGTGAAAGTTGTATTAGAGAAATGGGTGAAATTGTATCTCTTAAGAAAAATAAAGGCAAAATTAGTAATTAAGTCTTATGAGTCTATGTAGAAGTGAGAGTTGTTTGGTGCTTATGTGGTGTCCACATGGCACTTAACATACCTCTGTTAATAGTAAGGGTAAATGTGACCCAATACTTTAACAGAAGGATATTTTTGAGCTAAAAAATATTTTAAGGGTATATTTGAGCTATTTTCAATAGTTCAAGGGTATTTTTGAGTCTTTTCCGTTTTTGCAATGATAAAATAATATCAATTTCTTTGTCGTTTCATTTTCTTTGTGGGAGGGG
>NC_028645.1:38093281-38096548 GCF_001406875.1 Solanum pennellii | reverse complement strand
GGGGGGGGGGGGGGGGGTAAGTGGAGGAGGTGCTGGAGTGGGATAAGAAAAAAATAGTTAAATTTATTTATTTTTAAATATTTTTTTTATATAAATAGTAATACTTTAATTTTTAATTTTTAATTAATATTAAGTATTTATTATTTAATATTTATGAAGGTGGAATATATCCGTGTGGGATATCATGTGTCAAAGTTTTTTCAAATAAAAGAGAATGTATTACACAGATTACTAAGGTATGTTTCTCAAACTAAAAAGTGACAGTTTAGGTATGTAACTCGCACTCTCAATAGTTTAGGCATGAAACTAAAAAAAAGAGACAGTTTAGGTGTGTTTGACAATTATCTCTTGATTATATTATAAAAAAAATCTTGACTTGATTGTACCAATATACTTAAAAGTGTACATAAGAAAAAGAAAAGGGTTACACAATTTGACAGGACTACTAAAAACAGTATCTAAAGAAAGATATTAGCGACGAAATGTATTCCGTCACTAAATAACAACGTATTAGCAATGAAATAGCCATTTTGTTGCAAGAATTACGAGTAATTTTTTGAGTTATGATATAGAGACAAAATAATTTTTATAGTCGCTAAAATAGTGCGTAACTTTGGCGCCCATTTCACGCAAGAGATTTTGCAACAAAGTAGGTGTGAAAAATTTATTCATATTCCCAAACGAAATTTGTGACGGAAAAGCGTTGCTAGAATTATAAGTATATTTTTATGGAATTTTAATTATATAGTGACAGATAAATCTGTCGCTAGAATTTAATCTAAATAAATATATTTATTTAGTAGCGACTGATGTCATAATCCATCACTACATTTGTTACAATTTTTAAACTAAGTTTGGGGTAAAAAAAAGGAAAGAAAAAACATTGTCCCTATTTTTAGGTTTCTCCCAAATGAATTGTTGCTTCATGTTCCTTCATCCTCAGGTGAATTGTTTCTCCTGTCTCCTTTATGCTCAACATTGTGAAAGGTGTGGATCACCTTTCAAAGGTGGATCACCTTTCAAAGGTGAGCTTCCTCATATATTGGAAAAGTGAATTGTTGATCATCTTGCAAAGATGAGCTTCTGCCTTTGGTAATTTCTATTTTTTCACTAATTTTCTTTTTTTCCCTTCTAGTTGGTAGGAGTTCCTTTTAGCTTTTGAAACGTTACCATGATTTTCTGAAACTGTTTGTTTTGTTTGTGTTTAAAGACATTTATGCTTTAAAAATTATATGGAAATGATTTGATTCAACGAAATTAGGAAGGATGTTTTTTGTCTTACCCAACACGCTTAAGTTGGTTAATGTTGTATAGTTCATTTGTAGAACTTAATTTAGTTTGAGTATTTTTTTGTTTTGAATATACTTATTTAGGTGATTTGGGGTTTAAAATTGTTCCTTCGATTGAATTGGTCCTCTGCCTCAACTTTCGGTCTCCTTCATCTATTTCCTCTAATTTTCCTTTGTTTTGAAGGTATGCCATCTGGTGAATGCGATACTCAAAGAAAGACATCCGGTAATGTTTTAGTTCGCCTTGTTCTTCTTTCCGTAGTCATAAAAAGATTTAGCACTTGAAGTTAGAAAAGGAAAATGTTGCTTCAACCATGCAATAAAAGATCTTGATATCTAATAAATTTAATTCCATTACAGAAGAACATGTTTTTTACAGTTATTCTAATCAGGACAGCAGAGTGGTACATTTACATTATTATTTTTTGACGTATTGAGTTCTATTATTTATTTTTTCTTATGGTTTGCCAGCTTTGTTAATGTTCCTCTGTTTTCTCTCATTTGATTAAAGGTTCTTAATGTTGGTGCTCTTAGATATTGGTAGTCATTTGATGTTGCTGGTTCAAAGATGCCTAATTTCGAAATCCCAACATATAAGAAAGAGATGTAAACAAAATGCAGCCATTGAACTTTGTTAAGTCCTTATGCTTTCTTTATCTTTGCATATAAATCCCATCGATGGTATGTCTGCAGTTTCTTTCTGTCTTCAGCTTCTTTTACTTTTTTCGTAGAGAAATGCTCCTTTATCGTTTTTTTTTGTAGATAAATGCTTCGCTCCTTTTTGTTTCTTGTAGAGCTCCCAGTTTGCTTCTTGCTCCTTTTAGACCAATGAGGCATTAGGTACTTCAAAATTAAGATTTTTTTTTTTGAAATTTTAAGCTTTACGTAAAAATTAACCTAATAATAATAGTGTCTAATCTACTTTTAAGTTAAATTACACTAATATTGGTAATTATTGTTGATTCTCGCATAATCGAAGATGTTACTTCCTCTATTTCAGTTCATGTTCTTGTTAATAACCAAGACAATTTGATGTTAAAATATTGCAGGCAATGCTGTTCTACCCTAATCTTAGGATGGAACTAAGTCTTAATCATTATTTTACCCCTAATTTAACTCAAAATTTAACTGTCGAATTATTTACTTTGTTGAATGTAATTAGGAAGAAGCTTGCTATCATTGTGTGGAAACTATCCTAGTTAGTATTTTTAACAAGACAAGTGAAAACGGGAGAATTCTTATTTTGTTGTAGTGGGTTCTTTGACATTAGTTTTTCTGGATGAATGCATTCTAAACTCTAACTTCTTTTGTCGTATTTGCTGGAGAATCGCAGAGTGATTTTGGGGAGCACCCGTTTTGTTTTCCTTCAACTTTTTCGTAGTGTCCTTAGCATGCTCTTTTACCTTCATTATTGTATATTAACATTTTTACATAAGTTATGAGCATAAAATAGACATTGAGGACACTAATTCCTTAAAAATTAAGCCCTAAACGAGTCAAAATCTCCGATTCATCAATAATCATACTGTTCTTTATCTTATGAAACATACTAGTAAAATTACCCATGCTTCACAAGGGAATTTCATATAAGAGAATTTATAAAATAATATTATAAATTGATCAGTTATTAAAACTAAAACACTATTTTCTCTCACATACAACATTACGTGGGCACAAACATTAATAATGTAAAGGAAAGTGAAATTTGTTACATCTTATCATTCATCCTTAATAATGTCACGACCCAAAACCGAGCCGCGACTGGCACCCGCACTTACCCTCCAATGTGAGCGAACCAACCAATCTAAACCCTAACATTTCAATATAATATCAACAGAAAGTAATGCGGAAGACTTAAACTCATTAATAAGAACCAATTCAATAACTTCTAAAATTCAACATCTATTATTCCCCAAAATCTGGAAGTCATCACCACAAGAACATCTATGATCAAATTACTAAACTAAGAGTATTCTAA
>NC_028645.1:38074424-38084776 GCF_001406875.1 Solanum pennellii | reverse complement strand
ATAACATATGAATAATTAGTTTGCATAACACGCAGATAAGTCTCACTAATAAGTAAGAATTAGTAGGTTAAAAATTAAATTGTGATAAAAAAACAATTTTAAAAAATCGTAATGAAAAAGTAAGACTTAGGAACAAAAATATCAAATTGATAGGACAACAAGAAATAATTACTCGCAAATATACACAATTAGATCTCTTACAAGAGATGAAAATTATTCATGAAACAAGTTAGTAAATGTCGCGATCTAACCCATCGAGCCGTGCGGGCACCTACTCTAACACCTAAGTAGGAGAACCCTTGATCCAAATAATTAAAACAATACGGGAGATTAAGAAAACAAAGATAAACAACTTAATGGAGAGCTTTCATAAAATAAGTGTTTAAAAACAATTTGAGTTAACACTCGTAAAGTAATTAACGCCATAGAGATCTAGTCTAAACAAGTACAAGAGCTACTAAGAGTACAAGACATAAAAATGTACCTAACATAGCTCTCACCACATGGAAGAAAACTAGAAGCTGTTGGAGATTTCCTTCGTTTTCACCTACAAAGTATAACCAAACTTGCATCCAGACTATGTCAAAAAGGCATAGCAAGAGTAGTATCAGTACCAAATCACCAGTACTTGTAGGCATCATCGTTCAACCTAATACCCACCACATAATATAAGAAATCGACCAGCAAACCATGCAATAAGACTATTCATTCCTCCACCTTATATTTACTTGTCTTGGCCAATTTCAGATATTTAACAATACAGTATTACCCTTGATTTTTTACCCCTTAATCGTCCTAGTCTTCATCATAGTTTGACCTCTCTAGTCGCTAGAGGAGTTTTCGAATGTAATCACTACTAAACTGGCCAACCACCCATGAACTACTCCTTATTAACTCACATCTCCACTGTTATTAATTAACGGTCTATCACAACACCTGTCACCACCTCTCCAAGTAACACATGATGACACCAGGAAACTTAGACCCCGCTTATCCCATCATATCACGATTAGGACCTAACCATTCCCAATCTGTAACCTAAATAAGTATACCCAACTAACTTACAATATTGCGACCCACACATATATTTATCATGTAAAAGCACAAACCAATTATCAATTTAAAGGCAATGTACAGTTCACAGTCTCAACAATACACACATATGGCAAGTTTATGGTCCTCTCTTGGGATCGTTACCAAAACTGTTAGTTTGTCGGATTGTCACACTCATTCCAAGTTAGTGTATCAAATTGTGACATTCATTCCAACGTCCCTACGTAGCATTCGATCACAGTTAGTGTCTCGAAATGTTACACCCATTCCAAATATGTATGTCGGTAAGTGACATCTGATCCCAGTTAGTACAATCACCATAACATCCATAATTGTACCATACTCAATTCATGTAGACAAAATACTAGTTCGTTGAACACGTTATTCTTAATCAAATTCATTGGGTTCAGTTCCACCATTTATCATTCTTCACATACACGCATACATACAATATTTCAATAAGTCAATATCAATCTCACAATTAGGAAATAAATCCATCACCTAGACCTATTTCATTGACTAAGACATTCTTAGAATTTAAATTTCTGATGTAACACCAAGGATAAAAGTATAAGCATTCTATTTTCTGTGCACAAAACCCTACACATGAATTTTACTGTCAAGATCAATATATCACGTAATGAATAACACATTCCTAACTACTCAATTAATAAACCTATCCTACCTGGTCACCGTTAATTCGCTGAGGGTTTGCAGCTCGAATTGTGGTTTCTAGACGACATGATTGTGGATTTGACCAGAATTTCGTAAGCTATCGACATCCCCTGACCAGAAATCTCTATCTCCTTCCTTCCCAATCTTAGAGAAGCTTTGTGTGGATTTTTAGGGTGATCCTCGCCTCTTTTCGATGTTTTTAGAAAAATGAGAAAATCAAACTCCATGTTATTTACATTTTTTTTGCTCATTCCCGCTTTGCAGGTAACTTATCCGGCTAGAGCGTCGCCGCCTTAGCAGCAGCTAGCCCGCTCTAGTAGGATGATGGCCTATTTTTCAGACGTTTTTCTTTCCTAATTACAATAGTAACATAACTAGCGGATGGATAAATATACTCCCTTTTGGAGTACTTCCAGACTATCGAATCGGTCCATTACTAGGCTATGAAGAATGCTAACTTTTCAAGTTGAAACATGAAAGATGCTTTACTCAAAGGACCGGTTCAACATACGGAAAAGGAGTTGCGTCCAATTTTACACAACTTGACATGCCACAACGTCAACCTCCTTGCTGAGGCGGAACCGTTGTGGCATGAAATCTCTCGAAGTAGTTGGAGACTAAAAACACTAAAAGGGGGGAAAGGGGAATGGTTTCCTCATTTCCTCCCTTTCTCATTCAAAAATTCTCAAAATCCTCTCAAACACTTTGCTCAGAACGTCATTTTCAAGGTAAATGTCTTGTTCCCAATGCTCACTACGATTTCATGACAACTAATAGATTGAATTTAAGCGAGTTTTTTGTAGTTATTCAAAAATAAACTTATATTTCTAGTTTGATAGAAAAACGTAGCATGGACACTTCTCTTACGTCCCCTAACGTCTCAATAATGTCTTGGGTGTAAGGATTTTGTAAAACTATGGTCAAATCGGTGCCAAAACGGGTGGGGGAATTTGAAAAGTTTCTTGGTGAAAAAAACTCCAATGTGGACATCATTTAGGGGTTATTTTGTATAAATAGTTGCACATTTTATGTGCCATGGTACATTATAGTCCTTGATATGCTGAAATTTATAGGTCTTGATATACTGAAATTTTGATGAAAATAAGGGTATTGGGATGAAGAGGATCGCGCCTGGAGTTCGTTCCTGATGAAGGCCACTCAAGAGGGCTTTATCCCGTTGTGGTGGCCTCCCTCATCCCTCTCTAGTGGGATTTTGGCAGTTGTGGCGAGACTGAGGGAATAGTAGCATGAGTCCTTTTTATGGCTTAGAAAAATTTATTTTTCCCCTAACTTGATATTGTCTAATTCCATTAAGTTCTAATATATACCTCCCAATCTTGTGCATGCTCTCTAAATCGCTGCTGCTAACGAGGAAAATCTACCTTTTACCTAGCTTCCCAAAGCTTCTATTCAGTAAAGGCATCACAACTACCGAAACAACAAATTTTACTGTGAGAGAGGTTTTGTCTTTCTTAAACTGGAGGAGAAGGCGCCTGCCTTTTATGCTTGATTGATGAAGTTCATAGGGAATCCACTGACAGAGTCTCCCCTGCTGCACATTCTGAATGAGTGAGGGAATTCTATGCCATTCTACCTATTGTTCATGGGATGATCCGCGTCCTACCATTTACATCCAAGGAGTCGACATCCTTCTGAATGCTACAATCATCAAAGAGGTACTAGAGGTGCTCGAGGTCTCAAAATGTGGAGTACGAGGCCAAGATGAGAGAGATGGATCTGGGATGGTTGAGGATACGCCGGTGGAGCCTACTGTATCACTCCTGAAGTCAACGACTTAATCAAGAGCCTCACATGATGAACTAGACCTTGTACAACTGTTTTAAGACCTAAAAAATTATATAAAATCATTTAGAAAGTTTTAGAGTTAAAACATCAAGAAAAATACATGACGTCCAGTGAATTGCAAAATATAGGTTAGTGTGCCTTGTCATGTTTCATGAGGTTTTAGGAGTCGGAATTTAATTCCGAAATTTGTTATAGAGGTGTTTAACATGTATTAGAATATGTATAAGTTCAAAACGTTCAAGTATGTATTACGACCCGAGGGTATATACCCTAGAAGTTATGATATTCTCGAATCTTAACACGGCATCTTTGACCTCTCGTAGGTCTAAGACAAGCCTCTTAGCGTACTTTCATTGCATACTCATAATAAAAATAACATAAAATTTTGAACTTTTCATAGCACATCATATGCTAAAACATTACATCGCATATATATAAAAATACTTCATAATACATAGTTACACTCTAATGTATCTTTGCTAACTTAAGACACAACTAAATAGAATAGAATAGTGACATGGCCCTAAATAACATATAGTATAAATCTAAACTATTACATAAACTTAAAAAAACATCTTGACATAGGCAACCCTTGAATCATAAGGGTCCCTTTACTTGAACTTGGGAGTTCTATCCAATCTCTTCTTTTAGGAGACATCCTCTAGCCATCAACATCTACACTTTGTGTAAAAAGATGAAGAAGAATGGTATTAGTACAAGAATGCACTAAGTATGACAACCATGCAAAAACATGCACTTAAAGAGGACATTTCTTTTAAAATCATGCAACCTGTCTTCTTAGTAAACTTCATTAACATAGGCACATATAAGCTCAATATAGCTCACGTACATCATATATACATGGATAATACTCATAATAGCAGATAGAACCATTTATCAATACATACAACTACCTCTCTTTTATCTTACTTCTTTCCTTAAGTAACCCTCAAGTGTACTTAGTACAATGTATCACCTTTAGGTCACCTTACTATAGTCTTTCATAATATGCCTCATAAACACAACCACATATATTGAAAAGTCATAAACATATCAAAGATATAAACTTCACATAAGGACCATCACCTCAGACAACTCCCAAGTTACACTAGTGCAATGTGTAGGTAGCATCCCATAATACTACTTCCACCATGTGTACCTAAGAAGAGACCCTAGACTAGGCATAACATATTCAACAAGTCATAACATATTCACTTACAACTAGACATACTATCACATACTTCGTAGCATAATATAAGGACTCATCATACTTCATAATATCATAGGAAGACACCATCATACCTCCTACACTTTAGTCCTAAACTAAATTAGTTCATACCATAAGTAAACCACACTCATAACCCCTTCACAAGCTTAGTTGTGCAATGTACACTTGGAGTCCATACCCCGACATATACTATGTAACCCATTTAGAATCCACAAGTATAACTCACATGCATAGTCATAATTCATATCTTAACATAAAAAGGTCACTTAACATGCATTCATACAAGTCATACAAAACATAACTCTTTACTTCATAAGTGTCTCCAATCCTATCTTTTCTTGAAGTCATCTAGTGCAATGTATAGGTAGGGTCCATAGTGCTCCCATACCAAGTACACTCCTCAAGGAATTTAGATTAGAGTTCATATTCTTATCTTAGTTAATTATTAACCTTCGGGAGACATATCCATAATCGACATAGACCATGTGAGCTACATGCAATCTGATGTTCTACTCCCACACCGAAAAGAGAGGGTTAACACTTGCCGAAGGTGTAACCATTCGTACGTAGCTATTCTAGGTGGTATCCAGAAGCTATAACCCATGGGGGCACGTAGTTATGGAACATGGAGATTTCTTCTAGAAACCTTGACTTACTAGCGTGCAAGTTTCCATCTCATGAGACAACATCTATATTAGGAACCCGAACATACTAACGTGAAGGTTCTTTTTGTAGGAAGCTAGTATTACTAACGTGAAGCTCCTACTCTCATTTGTCATGTTCACTCGGTGCTAGGCTCTAACTCCCTTTTTAATAAAATTTAAGCCTTTAGTAGTTTTTCCTTTTATATAGATTAGGCCTTAGGGACTTACTCCTTCATACATCATATAGCTCAAAGGTATATAGGATGAGAATTCTATATTCATCATAGAACCTACATTATGTGAGGATGCCCTTTCAAATAATTCATATTCATACATATATGTGTGTGTACATATATGTGAGATCTACCTTCACATAAACATGTTCATAACTTCATAAATTATGTACTTTACATGCATAGAAATAGATAATAATGCATAGGAGAACAATCCTTTCCTTAGTAATCATTAATCTATCCTACTCATAGTTATGCATGAATTGTGTGTGTACATTGGTCAACATGATCACATAATGGCTATCATATAGTATTGAGGAAGCCACCCTCTAAAGACCACAACATAAGTACAACATTCTTCAAGTCTCTAAGTCATACACACATATAGAGCATTAAGGACTACATAATACATACATTCACATTACATCATAAGAGGCAAGTACATATTCAACAATAGAATGTAAGACTCCTAGCATACTTTGATCACACATTCACATAGGAATCATATGGGTAGGGGCATGCTACAAGGATATTCATTATCATTATCCATATAGACCATACCTAACCCCAACATAGTCATCACACATACACATATAACATTATCTCCACACCTATATTAAACAAATACTGTAGAAGACTATACACATCACTTCACATACATCAATTCACTTAGACATGATATTAGAATCACGGCTAAATCCTTCAACTTCCTAACATAGACATCATCATATCATTTCATATTACATATAATGCCTTCATGTCCATGATCATAACGCATAAATATGTACAAGAATTTAAACACCGCCACCAAAGTTGGACCATAACAATCAACACGATTCAATGTACATTCTAGGCTAATTAGAAAAAATAGGTCAACTTACCAAATGTCCAAGCTAATGATAATCTTTGATCATTACTCAAAAATTCATATTCAATCGATATAGAAGTAATAGCAATAAGAAATTCAATACAATCTAATTGTAATTCTATAAACATCAAGTCAATATCACATGACCCACATTATATGCTAATTTGAGAAATTAGGAGGATCATGGGTTCTTCATAAAAATGGATAGAAATTCATCATAAAATCAGTCGATAAACATATACTCATCATTAGAATGCTTTTGATATCAATTTGAGAATGAACCCATGGCTAGATTGAAAAATAGGATTTTTGACTTAGAATTCATTTTCAGAAAACCTTTGGAAGGACTCCATAGATGAATGGTTATCTATGGATTAAGGATCACCATACCTTATACATTAAAAAGCCCATGAAAATTTGAGGAGAAAGTTCCAAGAATCCAACTCCGTAGCTTGTTCTTGAGCTTGGTCTTCAATGGGGGTTTTTGAAGAGAACTTTAGGAATTTGATTTCTTTATGGGTGTTGGGGTTTTTTCTTGGGAAAGGGTTTTAAAAGGTCGTAAAAACAGTTAATAAAATGTCCCCTAAGTTACCAAAACACCACCACACGAATTTGGACTCTTAGACATGTCAAAATTGACTTAAAAACCACAGAACCAGATCTGGGAGTGACCTGTATGTCGCGGGGAAGGCTGTCGATTCTTCCCCAAATAATTTTTGAGGCAGTGAGGTGTGTGCTAGGCGCGTGTCGCGAGGGCAAGGTATCATTCTTGCTCCTGCACGTTGCCTTGGGCAGCTTCTTGTCCAAGGTTTGGGTCATCCTTGGGGGCCCTTTTGTTGGTCCCCGGGGAGTCGTACCCGGACGTTTTGACCCTTAACATGTCTATTAAGGTACTATGGTAAACTACACTGGTTCTTAACTCCACAACACATACAATCAAGCCAAACATACAAGGACTCACTAGCCCGTCTAAAGACCAACTTTCGAACGTCTTGGACGTTCTTGGACGTTTGACCTTCAAATGACTTCAAATCAATTATACAAGCTATAAAACACTTAATAAACATGTTATTAACCATTTTAGGCACATGTGAGGCTCTAGATACCTTAGTTCATTTTGAGGGCGTGTCAATACTCCCCAATTTAGAACATCATTCGTCCTCGAATGACAGTAAAACACTTTAAACACTTTCAAGGACTCCATGACTTCCATAGAATGTCACAACACTTCAACATGTTATCACATAGAAGTCAATGCACCAGCATACAAGGAACACCAACTTCATTAGCATGCATTAAAGTCAACATAGTCAAGCATGGACTACTTCTATAATTCATTCTGTGTACACATACTCATTTATATTTGTTTCCAGTTGGAGTAACTACCTTATCCAACTTTAGGCATGTTCATTATTTCATCACAAACTTGAACATACTATGGATTCCAATTGCACAATTAGTCATAATCTACACTTCAACTCACGAGAAAATTTAAGCACTTCATTTAGTTGCAATAGAATCATGAATAAGGTAGATTAACTACAATCATATAGTCTAGACATAATACCATCGAGGTCATATATGACATTACCATGCTTAGCTTTGTTCAAGGAGGAACTAATTTCTCCTAGTCACAACATATACACATGGCATCATACAGTTCACACAAAAGCAATACATAAAGGTTAAGTCATATCAAGGAGGATTTCTTTACTCCAAACCAGATTATACTTATAGGTACTTCTTTATGAAATCAACATGGTAGGTCAGACCAGCACATCACAACATTAGGAAGTAAATTTACATCATTCTATTTCTAGCACATCACTAGATTTCATAAGCATGCACCATTTAGGGAAATTTATCACAATTTATAGGCACACCAATGAACATAGGCTAGACCAACTATCGCTTCTCGAGAGAGAGTGTATAATAACACTTCCCAAATCTCAAAAGTCACCCATTTTTCAAAGAGACTCGTCTTATATCACTTAAAGGAGACTCAATTTCTCATTGTTGGGCCAAACACCGCCCATTATAAGTGACATCAACCATGATCATTAAGCTATCTCATGAAATCAGGTTCCATTTTTATCATATAAGGATGACCAACAACATGAGAAACATGCAATTCATAAAAAATTCCTTTTTCATGCAATAATGATATTTCATAATATGCATAACAAAGTTTCATTTAAAACATGCATAACATATGGAGAACATGCAACTTATCCTTTTATGCAAGACTCCTATCATGAACAAGCTACTTACGAACTCTTTGGTTTCAAGCTTGATTAAGAATAAAAGGAAAAGATAGGGATCTTGATTGAGAATAAAAGAAAAAGATAGGGATATGTAAAACCTTACTAATCAAATCATTCTCCCACACTTCTGATAAACTCATTTAAGAGAAACTGATCTCACCTCTAGGGGAAACATAGCTTACCAACCCTATTAACAAAGCACATCATCTCTCTATTGGGATCTAAGCTTATGAACACCCTTCTTACCATCACTACAAAGTGATTTTGAACCTAGAGAAGTTCAAGGGAACTTAACATAGGGACATAAAGGGAAATAAAAATCTTACCATCTATTCACATTATCCCCCATTTGGTGTAAGCCTAAGCACATCATGCCCTTAAACACCAAGGTCAAGGAGTCAAGACCAACCTACAAGGGTTATCACTTTTGGTGGAAATTTCCAACCAACCATGCCTAGGTACAATTTAAGCACTTCCTTAATTGACCATACTCAAATTCAAGCTTAAAATACAACTAACCACTTCAAAGTAGGTCAACCTCAATTCTTCCCTTCTCTTCAATAGCTAAGGGGTACTTACCATACATTCCCCTAAGTCACCTTAGAGTAAACATATTTCCAACTTATTGATTAAAACTACCTTTTCCCCTTTCTACCACTCTTAAATTAGGTCCATATATGGAATGACTTACTTACCATAAGGTTTCTACCAATAACTAGCATACTTCACAATCACCTTACAAGGCTTAACACACTATCTCCTCTCCTTAGGAGAAATCCTATACAGAAGGTTTCAAATACACATGAGGACAAATATGAAGTATTTAACATAAATCAAGGTAACATTCATCTTTCTCACTATATACCACATTCTGCAACACCTTTCAAGCCTATATCATAACATCATGCTACCATCCTACATAATCATAAGGCATTCTATCATTCAATGGGGAACTCCACCTAACCATATCAACTACTAGTAAGCTATTACCATATCATAAACTTCTCAACATAACATCTCCTTCCTTATAAACCACTTAGACCCATAAATGGCACCACATCCACATATACTAAATTCACCTTCACATATACTCATCAACCATAAAACCAAGGTAGGTGTCAAAAACCCACCTTTTCTCCCTCAAACATTGAGAAATCATCCCTTTCAAGGAATAACATCTAAAAGACCACCGGACAAGGAAACATAAGAGAGAGATCTTATAGAGTTAAGTTCTATGGCATGATAAGATAATAGTGAAGAAGGGAAACTCTATTGTCCTATAGCCTCCCGTATCATTTGATGTGTCGCGACTCACCACCAATGAAACTAGACTCTTCTAGAAATGGAAACACGGACTTTGAAACCTAAGGACAAAACACAAAACCTTATGCTCTAATACCATGTTTTTATAACCCGAGGGTATACGCTAGAAATTGTGGTATTCTCTAATCTTAACACGGCGCCTTCGACCTCTCGGAGGTCTAAGACAAGCCTCTTATCGTAGCTTTATTGCAAACTCATAATAAAAATAACATAAATTTAAAACTTTTTATAAAACATCATATTCTAGAATATTCATTC
>NC_028645.1:38056159-38073859 GCF_001406875.1 Solanum pennellii | reverse complement strand
TATATATATATATATATGTATATATATAAGTACTTCATATACATAGTTAGACTCTAACGTCTCTTTGCCAACTTAAGACATAAATAAATAGAATAGAATAAGGACACGACCCTAAACAACATATAATATAATTCTAAATTATTACATCAACTTAAAGAAACATCTTGACATAGGCAACCCTTGAATCATAAGGGTCCCTTTACTTGAACTTGGGAGTTCTATCCAAGCTCTCTTTTTAGGAGACATTCTCTAGTCATCAACGCCTACATTATGTGTAAAAAGATGAAGAAGAATGATATTAGTACAAGAATGCACTAAGTATGGAAACCATGCAAAATCATGCATTTGAAGATGACATTTTTGTTTAAATCATGCAACATGTCTTTTTAGTAAACCTCATTAACATAGGCACATATAAGCTCAATATAGTTCACGTACATCATATAGACATGGATAATACTCATAATAGCAGATAGAACCATTTATCTTGAAATGAAACATACTCAATACATACCATACATTATCTCTCTTTTGTCTTACTTCTTTCCTTAAGTAGCCCTCAAGTGTACTTAGTACAATGTATCACCTTTAGGTCACATCAAAATTTCATAATATGCTTCATAAACACAACCACATATATTCACAAGTCATAAACACATCAAAGACATCAAATTCACATAAGGACCATCACCTAAGACAACTCCCAAGTCACACTAGTGCAATGTGTAGGTAGCATCCGATAATACTAGTTCCACCAAGTGTACCTAAGAAGTAACTCTAGACTAGTCATAACATACTCAACAAGTCATAACATATTCACTTACAACTAGACATAAGGCCAAATAATTCATAACATCATATAAAGACTCATCATACTTCATAACATCATTGGAAGACATCATCATGCCTCCTACATTTTAGTCCTAAATTAACATAGTTCATACCATAAGTGAATCACCCTCATAACCCATTCACAAGCTGACATGTGCAAAATGTACACATGGAATCCCATACCCTCACATATACTAAGTAAACCCATTTAGAAGCCACAAGTGTAATTCATATGCATAGTCATAATTCATATCTTAACATAACAAGGTCACTTAACATGCATTCATACAAGTCATACAAAACATAAGTCTTTACTTCATAAGGGTCTCCAATCTTATCCTTTCTTGAAGTCATCTAGTGTAATGTATAGGTAGGGTCCATAGTCCTCCCATACCAAGTACACTCTTCAAGGAATTTAGATTAGAGTTAATATTCTTATACTTAGTTAATCATTAACCTTTGAGAGACATAGACATAATCGACATAGACCATGTGAACTACATGGAATCCGATGTTCGACTCCCATACTGAAAAGAGAGGTCTAACACATACCGAAGGTGCAACCATTCGTACATAACTATTCTAAGTGGTATCCACAAGCTATAACCTACGGGGGCACGTAGTTATGGAACATGAAGATTGCTTCTAGAAACCTTGACTACCTAGAGTGCAGGTTTCAATCTCGAGACAACATCTATGTTGGGAACCCGGACTTACTAACGTGAAGGTTCTCTTTGTGGGAAGCCGGACTTACTAACGTGAAGCTTCCAGTCTCATTTGTCATGTTCACTCGGATCTAGGCTGTAACTCCCTTTTTAATCAAATTTTAGCATTTTGTACATAAATTTATATAGATGAGGCCTTAGAGACTTACTCCCTCATACATTATATAGCTTAAAGTTATCTATGATAAGAAGTCTACATTCATCATAGAACCTAAAATATGTGAGAATGTCCTTTCACATCATCCGACCTTATTCATACTTACATGTGTGTCTCTACATATATGTGAGATCTACATTCACAAAAATATCTTTAGGCACACATGTTCATAAATGCATAAATCATATACTTTACATGCATAGAAATAGGTAATGATGCATAGGAGAACTATCATTTCCTTAGTAATCACGAATATATCCTACTCATAGATATGCATGAAGTGTGTGTGTACATTGGTCAACATGATCACATAATGGCTACCATATAGTATTAAGGAAGCCACCCTCTAAAGACCACAACACATGTACAACTTTCTTCAACTCTCAAGTCATACACACATATAAAGAATTAATACTACACGCACTCACATTACATCATAGGAGGCAAGTACATATTCAACAATAGAATATAAGACTCATTGCATACTCTGATCAAACAATTATATAGGGTTCATATGGGTAGGGGTCATGCTACAAGGATATTCTATATAATTAGACATATAAACCATACCTAACCCTTACATGATCATCACACATACACATATAAAATTATTCCCACACCTAGATTAAACAAATAGAGTAGAAGACTATACACATAACTTCACATAACATTAATTCACTTAGACATGATATTAGAATCAAGGCTAAATCTTTCAACTTCCTAACATAGAAATCATCATATCAATTCATATTACATATTAAGCCTTCAAGAACATGATCATAACACATAAATACGTACAAGAATGTATACACCACCACCAAAGGTGGACCATACCAATCAACACGATTCAATGTACATTCTAGGTTAAATAGAAGACACAGGTCAACTATAAAAAATGTCAAAGCTAATGATTATATTTGATCATTCCTCCATAATAATATTAAATGGATATAGAAAATAATAGAAATAAGCAATTCAATACAATCTATAAACATCAAGTCAATATCACAAGACCACATTATAGGCTAATTTGAGAAATTAGGAGGATCATAGGTTCATCGTAGAATTGGATAGAAATTCATCATATAAATCAGTAGGTAACCATATAATAATCATTATAATGCTTTTGAAATCAATTTGAGAATGAACCCATGGCTAGATTGAAAAAAAGGATTTTTGAGTTAGAATTCATGTCTAGAAAACCTCTGGAAGGACTCCATATATGAATGGTTATCTATGAATTAATGATCACCATACCTTATACATTAAAAATCCCATGAAATCTGAGGATCAAGCTCCAAGAATTCAACTCCATAGCTTATTCTTGAGCTTGGTCTTCAATGGGGGGTTTTGGAGTTTTTTTTTTAATAGAAGAGAACTTTGGGAATATGATTTAGGTCAGGCTGGAGGTAATGCTTAGCCTAGGCCTAATCCACAGGATGCAGCAGCAGCCGAGCCTCCTAAGAGGAACAGGTTATATGCCCTTAAGGGAAGGGAGGAGCAGGAATAAGTCCACTGATGTGGTAACAGGATGCTGCAAGTATTCTCAACTTCTATTTATGCTTTACTTGACCAAGGGTCTACAGTTTCCTTTGTAACTCCTTCGCTTGCTCTCACTTTTGAGATATTTCCTGAAATTCTGCATGATCCTATAGTGGTTAGTACGCCTTTAGGAGAGAATGTAAGAACTGATAGAGTATACAAGGATTGCCCAATAGTTGTATGTGGTAAGATTATGTGTGCAGACTTGGTTGAGTTACCCATGCATGATTTTGATTTTATTCTTGGTATGCACTGGCTTCATAGTTGTTATGCTTGCATGGATTGTCGTAGTAGGGTTCTGATATTTCATTTCCCTAATAAAGAAGAGCTAGTCTGGGAGGGGTACAACTCGAGTCTTCCTTATTCCTCGATTTCAAACCTTAAAGCCAAAAAAATTATGTCCAAGGGGTTATTGTGTCATCTTGTGAGTGTTAATGATTTAGATCATGACATTCCTTCCATAGACTTAGTGCCTGTAGTGAATGAGTTCCAAGATATATTTCGTGATGCTTTGCCTGGATTCCTCCCCCTCGAGAGATTGACTTTGGTATCGACTTAGAACCCAATACTAAATTAATTTCAATTTCTCCTTACAGAATGTCTCCAGTTGAACTCAAAGAGTTGAAACTTCAGTTAAAAGATCTCACTGATAAGGGTTTCATTCAGCGGAGCATATCCCCTTGGGCGCTCCAGTGTTGTTTGTGAAAAAGAAAGATGGAACCCTTAGAATGTGTATCGATTATCGGTAGCTCAATAAAGTCATTATCAAGAATAAGTATCCACTTCCCAGAATAGATGACTTGTTCGATCATCTTCAAGGGTCTAGTTTCTTCTCGAAGATTGATCTTTGTTCAAGGTACCATCAGCTCAGGGTTAGGGATGGAGATATCCCAAAGACAGCTTTTCGTACCCGTTATGGTCACTACGAGTTCCTAGTTATGTCATTTGCTCTCACAAATGCACCTGTTGCATTTATGGATCTCATGAACAGGGTCTTCCGTGAATACTTTGACTCTTTAGTCATAGTATTCATTGATGACATTCTCATCTACTCTAAGATCAAGGAAGAGCATGAACAACATTTGAGACTAACCTTGCATGTACTTAGACAACATCAGTTGTATGCTAAATTAAGCAAGTGTGAATTCTGGCTTAGATCAGTGACCATCCTAGGTCATGTTGTGTCCAACAAAGGTGTAGAGGTAGATCCCAGGAAGACTGAAGCTGTTAACAACTAGCCAAAACCTCTTACTCCTACAAATATTCGTAGCTTCTTGGGATTGGCTTATTATTATCGCAGGTTCGTGAAGGGTTTTTCTTCCATTGCTGCCTTACTGTCATCTTTGACTAAGAAGAAGGCCATGTTTGAATGGACGGAGGCTTGTGAGAAGAGTTTCTAGGAGCTCAAGGATAGACTCACTTCAGCCCTGGTGCTTACTTTGCCTACGTGTGGTGAGAATTACACTATGTATTGTGATGCATCTAGGGTTGGTTTGGGTTGTGTTCTTATGCAGTGTGGCAAGGTGATAACTTATGCATCCAGACAACTCAAGGTTCATGAAAAGAATTATCCCACTTATGACCTGGAGTTGGCAGCTGTGGTGTTTGCACTGATTCTGTGGAGGCACTACTTGTATGGGGTGCATGTGGATGTGTTCACAGACCACAAGAGTCTCCCATACGTGTTCACACAGAGAGAGTTGAATCTACGTCGGCAGAGATGGTTGGAGCTGTTGAAGGACTATGACATGAATGTCTACTACCATCCAGGTAAAGCTAATGTTGTAGTTGATGCTTTGAGTAGGATGAGCATGGGAAGTACAGCCCACGTTGAGGATGGGAATAAAGAGTTGGTGAATGATATACATAGACTAGCCAGACTGGGTGTGAGGTTAATAGAGTCTACTAGTGAGGGTGTTTCAGTTCATCCTAGCTCTGAATCATCCTTAGTAGTTGAAGTCAAAGAGGGTCATCATCTTGATCCTGTGTTGGTGGAGCTGAAGGACTCAGTGTTGGTTAAGATAAATAAGTGTTTTGCTTTGGGAGATGACGACATATTTAGGTACTAGGATAGGTTTTGTGTACCAGATGTGGATGATTTGTAGACTAGGATCATTGCAGATACCCATGGTTCAAGATACTCTAATAAACCAAGTTCCACCAAGATGTATCATGATCTTAAACAGATCTATTGGTGGGATGGCATGAAGAAGGACATTGCAAATTATGTTGCCAAGTGTCCTAATTGTCAACAGGTTAAGGAAGAACATCTTAAGCCTGGCGGTCTTACTCAGATTATTGAGGTTTCGACTTGGAAAATGGGAGGCCATTAATATGGAATTTCTGGTTGGTCTTCCGAAGACTAGGAGATAGCATGACTCCATATGGGTTATTGTGGACAGGATAACTAAGTCTGCCAACTTTATCCCAATGACGTCTACTTACAGAGCCGAGGATTATGCGAAACTCTGCATTGATGAGATTGTGAGATGGCATGGGATTTCTTTGTCTATCATTTCACATAAGGGAGATCAATTCACTTCACATTTATGGAGATCCTTCAAGAAAAGCTTAGGCACGCAGGTGAAGCTTAGTACTGTCTTTCATCCTCAGACTGATGTACAGGCAGAGCGCACCATCAAGACATTGGAGTACATGCTGAGGGCGTGTGTGATTGACTTCGAGGGTAGTTGGGATGACCATCTACGTTTGATAGAGTTCTCATATTTTAATAAGTATCACTCCAGCATTGGGATGTCACCGTTTGAGGCATTGGATGGTAGGAGGTGTAGGTCTCCAGTTGGGTGGTTCGAGGTTGGAGAGTCATCCATTTTGGGTCCAGAGATCATTCATGAGGCCTTAGAGAAGGTCAGGGTGATTAGGAACAGGTTGGCTACTGCTTACAATTGGCAGAAGTCTTATGCAAACAATAAAAAACGGCCCTTAGAGCTTGATGTTGGAGACCAGGTCTATTTGAAGATATCATCTATGAAGGAGGTGATGAGGTTTGGCAGGAAGGGGAAGTTCAGTCCGAGGTATGTTGGGCATATGAGATCCTACAGCGTGTGGGAGAGGTGACCTAAGAGTTGGCACTGCCTGCGGAACTAGCTTCTGTTCATCTAGTCTTTCATGTCTCCATGTTAAAGAAGTACCTAGGTGATCCAGCATCTATTCTACTTGTTGAAGGTTTGGGGGTTGATGAAAATTTTTCCTATGAGGAGGTACCTGTTGAGATTTTAGACAGACAGGTCAAGCGGCTGAGGAATAAGGAGATTGCCACAGTGAAGTTATTATGGAGGAATCTTCTTGTTGAGGGTGCTACGTGGGAGGCCGAGGCCGATATTTGATCCCACTACCCCCATCTTTTCACCTCTTGAGGTTAGACTTCCTACTATGAAGTCTAAGCTTCCTTATCTATACATTCTTTGTTGCTATTGCTTGATTTTGTATAGTAACTATGTTATGATCGGACTGGCATTACGCGAAATACTTAGTAGTGTAATTCGGGGACGAATGCTCTTAAGGGGGGGGGGGATAATGTAACAACCCTAAAAATTTGCTATGCTAAATAATGCTTAATGTGTCTAGAATGTCTACGATTAGACCGGGTTCACACGAATTGATGCGCATAGAACCAGACCTCTAACCCTTAAGAAAATCAAGCGAACAAACTTGGGGAGTTAGTTGAGCTAGGAAAGGTTGGTTCCAGCCATGTAGGGCCCCCAAATATGAAGATTTACTCGGATGAGTCTTTACCGGACTTAAAAGGAGAAATCTTATGTTTGGAGGGTTTAGGGGTAAATGGTCTTTTTCCAAACTAAGGGTAGTATAGTAATTACCCTAAATATATAATTAATTAATTAATTAATAAGGCGGAGGGGTATTTTGGGGATAGAGGGCCAAAAATTGGCTCTTAGAGTGAAGTGTTGCTCCACCCGAGTTCGAACCTAGGAGGAAGCAATGAATTAAATTTTTTTTAATTTAACTTGGTAAATTAATGTAATTAATTAATATTTATTATTTATTAGATGATTTTTAAAAAAAGGGAAATCAGATTTTTATCATTTAATAAAACCTTATTTAACTAAGTCCTAAACTAGACTCCTAAGCCTAATAAAACTCTCACTCTCTAACATTTATCTCCTCAACATTCACGATCATTCTCTCTTCTCTTTCACGTTCTCTCTGCCAAAATAACTTCAAGAAAATAAAATAAACCAAGAACTTCACACTTGAAGAACTCACCACGAAAGATAAAAATAAAGAACGAAATCAATCACGTAGGCAAAGAGAAGGTTGTCCGTCGAGTTGGTGTTGAACTTTTGTTGTTGGACGTGTTTTTGGGGGAGTTCTTTGGGAAGAAAGTCGAGGTTTGAACGTCAAAAAGGTATGGGTTCTCTTCTCTCTTGGTTCTTTGGAGACCCCTAAGGTTCAGAAGAATCTATTCCGAAAACTAGGGTTAATCCCGTTGCATGTCCCTGTCACTAGCTCCCATTGAATCATAGGTTGGTTATGTTTGTTGGTAGAAAACTAGAGATAAAACGTGTTTTCGTGATGATTATGTGTTTACATGTATGTTCGTAATTATGTGACTTATGTTAATGTTTTCCTAAAATGTAACTACGTGTGTTGGGTGTGTTGACGTGACTATTGGTCACGGTTTAGCACTTGAAATGGCATTTTAGTTCTTTGTATTTCATGTACAAATGTTTATGTAAATCGTGATGTTCATATGAGTTGAAATGTGGCTGATTTGATTGATAGTCTCTTGACTAAACGAATCCATGAAAATGCACCTAAGAATGTGTTAAATGATCTACGAATTACCCTATGAATTTACATATATATATTGTTGAAAGTGAGCTGAAAACGTGACAAAAATTCCAGCAACTTGTAAGATTTGTTTCGGCTAAACATGGGTGAACAAATCTGAAATTTTAATGAGTGTAAATTAGGTGAGACCATTAGGGATTGAACCCAAGACTTCACCCGTGAAAAACACTATAAAACGTAAATGAAGAAATGGTGTTAAGGGGAGTCGAACTTGGGTACTCCTGGCTGGAAAATAATGTATGAAAATAAGAAATGAGAGGAATGGGATTCGAACCCACAACCTCTCGGTCAAGCTTAAGAAAAAAATGAAAAGAAAAAAAATGTGAACCATGGGAATCGAACCCACGACTTCTAGGCGGAAAAGGAGAATTAAAAGAAGATAAAGTGAGGCTGTGGGGGTTCGATCCCACACCCTCATGGTTAATTCGAAAAAGTCAAGGAAGAAGGAATTAAACTGAAAAGGGGATGTGGAGGTTCGATCCCACAACCCCTTGGCCAAGGAAGAGAAATTTCAAAGGAAAGAAATTAAAAGGAAACGAAGGTGTTGGGGCTCGATCTTGGGTCCCCAAACCGTGTAGAACAAAATAAAATAAAGGAAAAATGTATGTGTTGTCCAAGGGATTCGAAACCGGGTTCCCTTGACCAAACTTCCGTATTGACACATAAGACATACGTGAATAAATGTTCAGCATAATGCGGCCTACATAGATCAGAATCGAGTCTTGGCATACATTCAAGATGCATAATTCTTGTACTATATAATCTTAGGAAGATATGAATCACTTAAACGAATTATGATTGAAGCCTCATGGCCTGTATGTATAGACCCATAAGTCTAGCATACGTTAGAAGTAAGTGAACCTAAGATGTATGTAATGAAATGATGATATGAACAATGAAATGATGAAACCCTAGAAAGGTTAAGTAAGAGTGTGAAACACTAAATGGCCAAGTGCATTGGCATATGATGAAAGGAACATTCACGTATAAAGGGGTGAGTAATTATAAATAGCAAATGTGCTAATACTAATGATTGTGGTTACAACATGATATGAGGCTAACGTAAAAGATGAGAGTAATCTCAAATGAGCCTAAGTAAATGTTACCAAAACGTACTCACCTTTGAAAGTTTAAAGTTAATGAAGAGACCAGTCTCTATGAACACTCTAATGAATGTATTGAGATCAACATACTTAATACTAATGATGAGATGAGAAATCATCAATTGAGCTATGGTGTCCTCATACTAGAAGTCAGCTTCCATGACATATGAGTTGAACGTAACAGAACTTTATACTGAGCACCGATAGACTAGCTATGAGCGGTGATGCCTACTTTCGGGAATGGCGGAGGTTAACGCAACTCTCATGAGATGAGACTGTCCGGCATGCCGAGTATGGATCTTCTTATATCTCCTAGTCTTTGAACCTATACTATCAATATAGGGATCTGGTGGGGTTCGATTCCCATGTGCGCTAACATGTTTTGGGTCATTATGGCCGGTGATTCCACCTCTTTTCGGTGTGGAAAGACACTGGATTTCATGATTCTCACATGATCTATGTCGGTTAAAGTTAAAGTTCCCAAAGAATGAATGAGGCCAGCCTCAAATGATGCACATAATGAAATGAATGATACCAAAGGTGTTAGGATAGGATAGTCAAGAGGTGAGCTAGACTTATGTAATGGCACTAGGTCATTCTTGATCATTTCACAGCAAACTCGATGAATGTCTTAAAATACATCCTAGGTATAGCTGGTGTTCACACTAGCCTATGAATGAAATGAAATGAAGTACGTATGAATGTGAAGCATACTCTGTGTTTGCTAAAGAAGGCTCCCTAGTTGAGGTCCCATATCTTGAGCCCGCATATTGGGAAGTCTTAATATCAAGTCCATGATTCCAAGGTCCCATGACATATGAATGAATGATATGAAAGATGTTATGTGCTATTTGCAAAACGATATGCGCTATGTGTAAGATGTTATGTGTTATATGCAAAACGATATGTTCTATGTGTAAGACGTTATGTGTTGTGTGCAATATGATACGTATGATGATGCATGTTACTCTCATGGCATGACATTCCTAATCAAATTTGGCAAGTCCACTGACTTTCCTAATCCAAATTTGGCAGGTCCACTAACTTTCCTAATCAAAATTTGGCAAGTCTACTGACTTAAATTTCCATAAATCATGTTTTTAGGAAAGAGCTGTTCTTACTCATTCATGTCAGCACACACCCATACTTAGTACAAGTGTGTAATAATCCCACACAATTCTACAATTTTAGGTGCAAGCACAGGTGGACGCTACAGTTTACAGATTGACGTTGTAGCTATCCGTACGTGAAGCTTTCATCTGGACTTTTAGGCCCTCATGCTTTCAAGGATGTCTACCGTTATTATCTTGCTTAGATGTAGGCCATAGCTAGTGGAGCATGTTCCACTAGTGTTTCTTTCCACTTTCATTTCAGACTTTGTATTGGTGCCTTTTTTCCAAGAATACATTTAATGCAATTATGAACTGTTTCTTTCATTTGATTATCTCTATATTAAATGGTTGATTTGTGAACGCTTATGATGTTAAGTTTAAAATGTTTAGCATGAAATAAGAAAATAAAAAGTTCAAATTTTCCGCTAAAATTAACCTAGATGAAGTAAGAATGACGTATGCAGGCTTGTCTGCGACCTCTGAGAGGTCAACGACGCCGGTCTCGTGTGGGGTCTAGATTCCGATCGTGACAACACTTTTTGACTTTAAGCCACACTTTTTCAGGGGTGGCTAAAAATCCCGTAAACTTAGAGTGTTGCCTTAGCTGTTGCACTTAAAAGCATTGCCAAAAGGCAAAAAGGCCACGCTTTTACAGCTACGCTTAAAAGTGTTGCCTTATCAGCGACACTTTTAAGCGTAGCCTTAAAGGCAAAAAGACCATGCTTTTCAGCTATGCTTAAAAGTGTAGCCTTAGCAGTGACACTTTCAAGCATAGCCTAATAGGCAAAAAGGTCACACTTTGCAGCTACGCTTAGAAGTGTTGCCTTACCTGCTACACTTTTAAGCATGGCCTTTGCTACCATATTGCCCACAATTATAAAGTGTTGCCTTTTATATCTAATCTATAACAACACTCTGAAGTGTAGTCTTTGCCCATATGCATGCACAATTTATATGCCACAATCTCTAAGTAAAATACACCAATATTGTTTTTCAATAAATAATCTCAAGCATTAAATTAGCTACTAAGTAATTCAAATTTATAGAGTTTCCAAAAACTTCAAAACAGAATATATGTTGTGTACATGCACATAGTTATAAAACAATATTCTAAATGTGTACACAATAGTTCAAAAAGTACTCTTACAATAGATCAATATATTCCACCAATGAATATATTTCACAAAATCGAACATAATGTATTCAAACTTTCACAATAGTTCAAAAACTCTTCACCATCCACATAAGTAAGATCAAGTTGACTTGTGGCGACCCTTCAAGTTTGATCACCTCCATTTCCCTACACATTTAAAATGTACAACAAAATCAGATTGCAAAAGTTACTGAGGAGGCAAAAAGTTCCAGATCAGTTCCCGATTACAGCAATTCCTGATAAAAAGATTGCAGACTGCGTATTTTTTAGTTCACTTTACAGATTGTATAGTAACAGTTCATGAAAGTATCACTGGTGATGCAAGCAACTTTAATAGCAATAGAAGAAGAAACAACTGATCAAAGACTTACTCTAGAAGAAGTGAGATGTTCCTATAAAGAAGTATAATGGCCCCTTAGTCCACTGAGATTTTCAACTACTGCAACTTTCTCTGTCTCCACGCGCTTCAGTGTTTCATTGACTTAATCAAGATCTTTCTGGAGCCTAGTGCTATAATCCTGTAACTTTTTGTTGTACTCTTGTAACCCCCTGTATGTATTACTTAGCGACTGGATCTGCAGATATTAAGATTTTTAAGCTATGCTCTTACCAATGGATTCAACACTGTAATGAAGCCAAACAAATATGCCTGAGATTCTTTCTTACCTTCTGATTTCCACTTGCAGTATCTTGTTGAGCTCTTCTGAAAGGGAAACTTGCAGTTTCTTTGTTGTATCTCTGGCATGCTTCTCTCTATTATAAGAATCCACTGCTTCCTGACGAACAAATTCAAGTTGCTATTATACTTCTTTTGGACAATTAAAACCAAACTGAAGATTGCAGATTACAGTTCAAGTTTCATATTATTTCCAAATTGCATATCATATATCACAGTTCCAAATTAATTCGAGAGACAACACCTAGTTATTAATAAGTTGTGTTCAATTTTCTTACCATGAAGTGATAACATTTTATTATGACGCACACTAAAAACAAAATGGTACCAGAAGAAGAATAGACATTCATAACTATATATTTAATTGTTTGACGTCATAAAACTATCCAAACTAGTAATTTACATTCATATAATAGAATTACACAAAGTTAGGGTACTCAGTAATTCAAGTAATATCTTCAACTGTTTAAAGGCGTATGGGACTAAGTAAATAAAATAAATTAAGAGCAATATAGTTATTGGATCACATACAATTGCTCGGTTTCATGAATTATCAGCACTAAATTAAGCAAGAACCATATCACCCTTCTTTGAACAAGTTCTTCGACCTCCGTTTGCGCCCTATCAGTAGCACAAACTTTCATTCTCTTCGAAAAAGGACAAATGCAATAATATGTACATCATAGCATATAGCTAGAGGCATACACTACGGCAAGCATTCAACCAGTTTTACTAGAAAAACTACACGGAAGTATCAGATAACCTCCCCCCCGCCCACACCTTCGGGTCTATGAGTGTTGTCACTACCCATTATTTTCAGAAAAATCGTTTATGACATATCATTACATATTCTACTGATCAAATTAACTTATTTCTAAAATGCACCTGTAATGTCCTCCTTCCTCTGTCTATATTGCACAAAAAATCAGTTTTGACAGAAAATCAAAAGCTGAAAACAACACTACCTTATCTTACTACAGTTAGTTGGCAGGGAAAAGATGAATACTAATGCCATACTGGAGTTGGTTCTGGAGGGATATTTACCAGTAAGTCCATACTTCAGAATACTTGCAACCATTTCTTTTAGAAGAAGGAAGCAAAGAAAAACTAAGAAGCAACATATATCTGACACCCGAAACACTAATCCAATTAGGAAAGCACAAATCTTCCTATATGAAGTCACTAAACATATGTAATAGGGAATGAGAAGTTTCCTATAAAAATTAATTGTAATGAACTTATGGGTATCATGAAATGTAAATAAATGTATCTGTGAAGACATGGTACACCTTAACATTCACATGACCACTTTAGGGCTTAAGCAACAAAATCCGTAAAGACACTTTAGAGAGGTTTCGCAACATCAAAAGAAAAGTCACTTTCAATTCAAATAGTACCAAACACAGATATAACTACAGTAGTTAGCTTTACGTGTGACTCTTCTATGTCAAAAATGATCCAATCAAGGCGAATAACCCATATATAAACATAGTTTTGTGAGATGGGGTCCGAGATAATCACTCTTCAAGATCATGACTGCTTGGAATTCCTTCTCCACCTCCGCATACCTTGTTCCAACCACGATGAAACGCACCACACTATATTTCTCAATTCTTGACATCTTCTCATTCATAAAGATTGGATTTTCTCCGGGCACATACTTATAATCCGCCATCTTCTGATGAGAGAGGTACACCTTGTCTCTGGGGCCACATCTCTAAAAGATACCATGATTCAATATCTTGTCAACAAGCCCATCGAAGATCCCTCCACGGAATATCTTGGAGGTAACACAGCTGAATCCCACAGGGAAAAGCACATCAATTTACCAGTGTGTTCTCGAACTTTCCCTTACCTAATCCTATCCAATGTAGTTAGAGCCATAAAGCAACCAAGATATTTTGAGGCCTTCTTGCCAGAAAAGTCATCCATGAGGCGAATAATAATGGCCTTCTGAATCATTAAGCCCTCCACATCAAGGTTCTCCACAGGGGATTATCACATTTCACGACAACTGAGATTTAAAATAAATTTGAAGGACATGTCACAAATCAAAACACAGTGGGTTTTAACAAGGGAAATATGAGTCCTTGAAAAGACACAATGCAGTCACAGCAATTCTTATATGGAAGTTCAAGAAAAGTTTCGAATTTCATATGCCACCACCACAAGAAATGCAGTGCACATCTACTGAAATTTATAGATCAGGAGAAGATTTCTAATCCCCACAAACACTGTTGAGGTGTAGAATGTACTGCGTATGGAACTACAAGAGACAGCATGGTACAAGGATTTGGATGTGGAGTTCTTAGTAGCAGGATCAGTCATCTTTCCTCGTATAAGTTGCAAATATTGAGTTGAATCCTCATAAGCAAACATAGGAGACTACACAAGTTCACTTCTCTGAGATAAGACTTAATCAGCTCATACGAGAATACAACAATCAGGCTGTTGCAACATCGTCCTTAATAAGATAATACAACACCCCACCACAGAGGAGAAAAACTCCAATAAGAGCATTTACACCGATTTGAAACTCTTCCAACTCTGCTAGACCGACCATTGGAGGTAAAATGGTGAAATAGAATTTCCCACTTACAATAAAAGAATTTTTCGAATCATCAAATGGTTTTAGAAGCCAACTGCAGCTAAGTGTCTATACCCAGCATGAGTTGGTAAAAACAACAACAACATACCCTTTGTAATTCCACAAGTAGGGTTTGAGAAGGATAGTGTGCACCTAGACCTTACCGAAGGTAGAGAGGCTGTTTCCGATAGACCCGACTCAAGTAAAAACATAACACCCAACACAAATTGGTATCTTAAGAAAAGAAGGGGGTAAAACCCTTTTAGAACCAGTCAAATTATACTTACAAATTACATCGTTAAGTAGATAAAACTCAAATTCTTAATGAATAACACACATATCCATCCTCCCCTAGGTTTTGGGCAACATGTAAAAATCAACCTACCAAATGCCCCATATTTCAATCAGCTTTCTTTAAGAGAGATAATAATGCAGAATGCATAGGCATTTCATAGAGACAATTACAGTTATATAAGATTAAACTTAGATACGAAAGAGGAAACACCGGATGACCTAAGACAATACGATGTGAAGCGAATCGCAGGTATCGAAGAAATCTTCAACTCAGGTTTTTGATCTTCAGCTTAATTTTTCCATCATCAGCTCAAATCTTCAATTAGGCCTTCCTCTTCAGCTCAATAAAGCTGGAGAACGAGTAAAACTTCTTCTGGAGAAAAGAGTAAAGTGTTATGGAACCTCGAGAAGAAAAAAGTTTTATCAATTATTAATTTTTTATTAATTATTTTTTTTGCCAATAAAAATGGGCGGGAGAGTTAAAAATGTTGAAGGGAATATTATAATTTAGTGAAAATTTTAAGGCCACACTTTTAATGTGTTGTTTTTACAATTGAAACAAAGGACACTTTATAAGTGTGGACATATATGCAAATTATTTTAGTCATTTATTTTATATTGTAACATAACTTATAAAGTGTAGCTTATACCATTAAATAGTACACTTTTGAAGTGTTGCCAAAATTATCATAGCTAAAATTTAAAAATTTTGGTTACACTGTAAAAGCTTTCCCAAAACTACTCTAGGCAACACTTTACAAATGTAGTCCAAAATAAGTGTGGATGTAGACCTAAAATGGTGTAGTGACTCCTCAAGAGTAAGCCTATAGTAACACTCCCCAAAACACATAAGTCACTATTTTCTCAAAGAGACCCATCTTTTCTTATTTAAAGCAGACTCCATTTCTCATAGTGAGGCCAAAACACCACACTATATGATTGACATCAAGCATGATAATTAAGTTATCTCATGATATCAAATTGCACATTTATCATATAAGGATGCACAACATCATGAGTAACATGCAAATTTATCAAAATATCCTTTTTCATGCAATAATGACCTTTCAAACATGCATAACATTGTGTCATTTAAGAATGCATAACATATGGAGAACATGCAACTTATAATTTTATGCAAGACTCCTATCATGAACAATCTACTTAAGAACGCTTCGGTTTCAAGCTTGTGTAAGAATAGAAGGAAAAGATAAGGATATCCACAACCTTAATACTCAAATCATCCTCCCCCACTAAGGATAAACCTATTTAAGAGCAACTCATCTCAACTCTAGGAGAAATTAGCTTAAAACCCTTATTAATTAAGCACGTCATCCCTCTATTTGGATCTAAGCTTATGAATACCCTTCCTACTATAACTTCATAGTGATTTTAAACCTAGAGAAGTTCAAGGGAACTCAACAGATGGACATCAAGGGCTTTAAAAATCTTACCATACATGCACATTGTCCCCCACTTGGGGTACTCCATATCACATTATTCCCTTAAACACCAAAGTCGAGGCAAGTAAAAATCAACCCAAAAAGTTCATAACTTTTGGTTAAACTTTCCAACCAACCACACCTAGGTACAATCTAAGCACTTTTTCAATTGAACATACTAAAATTCAAACTTAAAATAAAACCAACCACTTCAAAGTATGTCAACCTCAATTCTCTCCTTCTCTTCAAGAGCAAAGGGGTATATCACCCAACTAAGTAACCATAGGGTAATCATACTTCTAACTTATGAAATAAAACTTCTTTTTTCCTTTTTACCACTCTTTAGAGGGAATCATTAACTAGTCATAAGGGTTCTTCAATTAACTAGAATACTTCACAATCACTTTAAAAGGCTCAATAGTATCTTCCCTTCATAGGTGCAACAAAATACAAAAGATTCCAATCCACAAAAGGACAATTATGAAGCATATCACGTATACAAAGGCAACATTCATCTTTCTCACTATATACCACATTCTCCAAGACATTTCAAGCCTATATGATAACATCATGCGACCATCCTATAGAATTATAAGGCAATACATCATTCCAAGGGGAACTCCATTCAACCATAACAACTACTAACAAGTTATAACCACATCATATTCATAGCTTCTCAACATAGCATCTTCTTTCTCATAAACCACCTAGATCCATAAATGGCATCGCATCGACATATACTAAATTCACATTCTCATATACTCACCAAACCATACAACCAAGGTATGTATCAAAACTCACCGTTTCTCTCTCAAGCATGGAGTTATCATCCCAATCTAAGAAATCTTATCTAAAAGATCACCAGACAAGGAAACATAAGAGAGATCTCATATAGTGTTAAGTTCTATGGCACGACATGCGATTAGTGAAGAAGCGAAACTATATCTTCCTATAACCTCTCGCTCATATATGTGTTGTGACTCACTACCCATGAATGAGACTCTACTAGACATGCCAATACCATACTTTGAAACCTAAGGACAAAACACAAAACCTTATGCTCTGATACAAAGTTTCTTACGACCCAAGGGTATACCCTAGAAGTTATTGTATCCTCAAATCATCACATGGAGTCATCGACCTCTCGGAGGTCGAAGAGAAGGCCATAGACATCTTTTATTGCATAATCGTAAAAATAACAAAAAATTTAAAACATTTCATAGCACAACATATGTTATATATATA
>NC_028645.1:38006929-38055079 GCF_001406875.1 Solanum pennellii | reverse complement strand
TATATATATATATATCATAATACATAGACTCTAAGTCTCTTTTAAATCTTAGATTCAACACCAATAGAGTAGAATAGGGACCGACCCTTAATAACATACTCTTCACATAGGAGACATCCTCTAGCCATCAACACCCACACTTTGTGTTAAAAGATAAAGAACAATGGTATTAGTACAAGAACATACTAAGTATGGCAACCATGCAAAATCATGAATTTAAAGATAATATTTCATTTGAAATTATTAAACATGTCTTTTTAGTAAACTTCATGAACATAGGAACATATAAGCTCACTATAGTTCACATACATCATATAGACATAAATACTACTCATTATAGCACATAAAGCCGTTTATCATACTTTGAGGCAAATTCAATACATACAGTACATTACTTACTCTTTATCCACTACACCATTTTCGGCCTACAGCAACACTTATTCTGGACTACACTTGTAAAGTGTTGCCTAAACTAGTTTTGGGAACGCTTTTAAAGCGTAGCCAAAATTTTTAACTTTTAGCTACAATAATTTTGGCAACACTTCAAAAGTGTACTCTTTAATAATATAAGATACACTTTATAAGTGTTGTTAAAATATGATATAATTGGCAACACCTATTTCCATATATGACCACACTTCTAAAATTCCTATTTTTATAATTGAAAAAACAACACTTTATAAGTGTTGCCTTAAAATTTTCACTCAAATATTATATTCCATCCAATATTTTTAACACTCCCTCCCATTTTTTTTGGCCAAAAAAATAAACATTAATTAATAATAAAATAAAAAGACTTTCTATTTCCTTCTCCCTTTCCCTTTCCTTTTCTAAAGAACTCACGCTCTCCCTTTCCCTTTCCTTTTCTGAAGAACTCACGCTTTCCCTTTTCTTTCTTTGATATTGTGCTGAAGATGGAGCTATTTCCTTCAACTCACGCTTTCCCTTTCCTTCCTCGAGCTGAAGAACTCACAATTTCTTTTATCCGAGCTGAAGATTGAACTGAAGATCGAGCTAAAGATCGAGCTGCAAAACTCATCGAGCTGATCGAGGTTTCTCATCTCCGAGCTGAAGATTTTGTCAAGGTAAGAGCTGAAGATTTCATCCAGTTTCTATTTATATGACATAGTTTCAATCATTTTTTTAAACTTGCGTGTTAAATTTGTTTTGACATTTATGTAGCTATAAAACTTTTGAAACATGTAGATTCTCTTGAGTAGCTAAGATGAAACATAGAAGAATTGAGTTGAAGATTCTCCTCTCCAGATTTTGATTTGCTCGACAAAATGAAGAGTTGATGCTGAAGAACTGGGGATCGAAGAAATAAAAAACGAAGAGCTGAAGGACAGAAGCTGAAGAATTGATTTCATCAAGTAAGTACAAAATTAGACTTACAAATTTACAAATTTCATCAATCGTTTTGGCCATAAGTATAGATAGTAACTCTATTTGCTGGAAATCTGTCAAAACGCGGCTGGGTCGACGGACCTCGCGACGGGACGTCGTGGTCACGACGAGCCATCGTGGACCTCGCGACGGGCCGCCGTGGACCTCGCGCGGGCCGTCGTAGTCATGAGAGGCCGTCGTGGTCATGACGGGCCGTGGTCATGACGGGCCGTCGTGGTCATGACAGGCCGTCGTGGTCATGACGGGCCGTCGTGGTCATCCGTCGTGGTCATGACGGGCCGTCGTGGACTCCGTCGTCCCATACTTGCAAGTTTCTTCTGCTACTTCTCTGATCTTCATGACGAACATGCAGGACGGACCGTCATGGCTACGACGGTCCGTCACGCTTTCCATTACAGCTGAACAAGTTTCTTCTGCTACTTCTCTGATCTTCATGACGAACATGTAGGACGGACCGTCATGGCTACGACGGGCCGTCACGCTTTCCGTTACAGCTGAAATTTCAAATTGATTAATTGTTAAATTTCTTAGTTTTGTGTTCTTTCTTGATGGAATAGATTTGTTTACTAGAGGAATTGATATTCAAGCAGTTAACGTTGTTTGCGTTAGTTTACGTGCATCATGGTTATTGTATAACACCAAATATTTTATATTGTTTCTTATGAAGTTTGAACCTTAATGCAATATCTTATTTGTGTAGGGAAATGGAGGTGATCAAATTTGAAGTTGATGATGAAGAGTTTTTGAACTATTGTAAAAGTTTAAATACATATTTGATTTATTGTGTACACATTTAGAATATTGATGTATAAGTATGGGTATGTACACAACACATACTATCTTTTGGTTGTACATGAAATATTTCTCGAAGTTTATTTGAAATATATAGCTTCAATTTAATGATTAATTAGTTTATTTTGTGTTTTAGGTCACTTGTATGTATGTAAATATATTATATATATTATTTCTACATGTAGGCTTATAAATGTTGAAGTTACACTTTGTAAGTGTTGCTCTAGGTAGATAAAAAGTTACACTTTGAAAGTGTTGCAATAGATGACCAATAAAAGGCAACACTTTTTAAGTGTGACCAATAAATCTGAAAAGGCAACGCTTTTAAGTGTAGCAAAAGATTGCAACATTTAAAAAGTGTTTCCTAATGTCACAGGTTACGCTTCTTTTGGGCAGCCCCTAAAAAGTGTTGCTGAATGTCCAAAAGTGTAGCCTTTTATCAAAGGCCACACTTTTTGCCAGTTTAGGCTACACTTACGTGGTGTTGCTGTAGGCCGAAAATGGTGTAGTGATCTTACTTCCTTTCTTAAGTAACTCTCAAGTGTACTTAGTACAATTTATAACCTTCAGGTCACCTTAGAATAGTGTTTCGTAGATATGCTTCATAAACACAAGCACATATATTCACAAGTCAAAAGAACATCGTAGACATGAACTTCCCATAAAGACCATCATGTAAGACAACTCCTAAGTCACACTAGTGCAATGTGTTGGTAGCATCCCATAATACTACTTCCACATAATGTACCTAATAAGTCATCCTAGACTAGGCATAATATATATAACTACTCATAACACTTTCATTTATAACTAAACATAAGGCCACATACTTCATAACATCATCTACGGACTCTTTTATTTACTAAAACCTTAGTTATAACTCATTTAGTTCATATCATAGGTAAACCAGCCTCAAAACCCCTTCACAAGCTTACTTGTGTAATGTACACATGGAGTCCCATACCTCCACATATACTAAGTAAACTCACTTAGAAGCCATAAGTGCAGTTGACATGCATACTCATAATTCATATATGGTTAACATGCATTCATACAAGCAATTCATACATAACATAAGTCTTTACTTCATAAAAGGCTCCAATACTATCCTTTCTTGAAGTCATTTAGCGCAATGCATAGATAGGGTCCATAATCCTACCTATGATAAGTACACTTCTTAAGAAATTTAGATTAGAATTCATATTCTTATCCTAGTTAATTTATTAACCTTTGGGAGACATAGCCATAATATATATAAACCATGTGAGCTAATGGAATCCGGTGTTCTACTTTTACACCGAAAAGCGAGGATTAACAATTGCCTAAGGTGCAACAATTGGTACATAGATATCTAGGTGGATCCACTAAGCTAGATTCCTGTGTGGGCACATAGTTAAAGGTCAAGGAGATTTTTGCTATAGACCTTGACTTGCTGAACGTGAAGGTTTCCATCTCATGAGGCAACACATATCTTGAGAATATGGACTTACTAACGTGATATAACCTATGTGCGAGGCCCCACTTACTAACGTGAGACCTCCATCTCATTTGCATGCCCTTTCGGTGCTAAGCAATAAATTCCCTTTTTAAACATCATAAAGACTTTATATAGCATTATTTCATAAAGATTAGGCCTTTGGGAGTTACTCCCTCATATATCATATAGCTCAAAGGTATCTAAGATAAGAATGTCCTTTCATCATAGAACCTACATCATGTCAGAATGTCCTTTCACATAATCATGTCATATTTATACTATAGTCTAGTTTAGAGTAGAATTAAGTATTAACCTTTCAAGAGACTCACTTATTCATTAGACCACCATTACATACTTCATGCATACATGCATGTGTGTGTGTAAATATATGTGAGATCTACCTTCACATAAACACCTTTAGGAACAAATGTTCATAAATTCACTAATCATATACTTTGCATGCATAGAAATAGGTAATGATGCATAGGAGAACCATCATTTCCTTAGTCATCATGAATCTATCCTACTCATAGATATGAATGAAGTATGTGTGTACATTGGTCAATATAATCATATAATGACTATCACATAGCATTGAGAAAGCCACCCTATAAAGATCACAACACATGTACAACATTCCTCAAGTCTCATGTCATACACACATATATAACATTAAGTAATAGAGACTACACTCACTCACATTACACTATAAGAGACAAGAGCATATTTAACATTAGAATAGAAGACTCCTAGTATAATTTGATAGCATGTTCATATAGGGAGTTGATAGGTTAGGGTCATGATACAATAATATTCATCATCATTAGCCATATAGACCACACCTAACCCTAAAGTGATTATCACATATATACATATAACATCATCTCCATACCTAGGTCATACAACTAGTGTGGAAGACTATTTATATACTTCACATGACATCAATTGACTTAGACATGATATTAGAATCAAGGCTACATCCTTCAACTTCTTAAACATGGAAATCATCATATAAATTCATCTTTAATCTAATTCCTTCAAGGCTATGATCATATCACATGAATATGTACAAGAATGTAAACACCGCACCATAAGTGGATCATACAAATCATCACAATTCAATGTACATTCCAAGCTAATTAGAAGGAATATAAGTCAACTGACAAAATCCCCAAGCTAATTATAATCTTCGATCATTCCTCTAGAATATTCAATTGATATAGATAGTAATATCAATAAGCAATTTAATACAATCTAATCACAATTCTATAAAAATGAAATCAAGATCACAAGACCTACATTATAGGTCAATCTGAGAAATTAAGAGGATCATGGGTTCTTCATAAAATTGAATTGAAATTCATAATTAAAAAATCAATTAAACATAAATCCATGATCATATTGACTTGGAAATCAATTTGACAATGAACTCATGGCAGATTCGAAATTGGAAATTTCGGTCTTTAAATCACTTATGAAAATCATTGATTTAACTTCATAGATTAATGGATAAATAAGTATGAAGGATAACCATACCTTATTGATGGAACGCCCATGAAGAATTGGAAAATAAACCATACAAATCCAGCCCCTAGCTTTATGTTTAGTTATTGTCTCCCAAGGAGGTTTTGGGAGAATTTGGAAGAGAAGAAAATTTTTGGGTTTTGATTTTTCTTATTGGGTGTTGGTGTTTTGACTGTGTAGAGGGGTTAAATAGGTTTTAAAAGTAGTTTATAAAAGTCACCCAAGTTACAAAAATACCCCCATACTTATTTGGACTTTTAGACATGTAAAACTCAACTTTCATTTTTTGGAATCTTTGTCAGGGAACAAGTCTGCGTAGCGGTGCTGTTCCCGCATGATTTTGTGCAAATAACTTCCAGGGCAGTTTAGTCTTCGTTGTGTACACAACGCAGAAGAACCTTCTGACCTATGGAGGACCAAGTCCACGACGCGTACCTATTTCACCAAGGAACAAAAGCTGCTGCCTTTGGCAGCTTGTTGGCCCAAGGTCGGGTCCTCCTAAAGGACCCTTTGGTTGTTCCTTGGGGATTTTTTCCCGGACGTTTCCAGCTCAAATAATCTAGTATACATTTTAGGAAACCTCTCATATCAATTGGAACTCCAAAAAACATATAAAACAAGCCGAAAAATACTAAGATACACAAGCACATTCCAAGGCAAAACATTCGAACGTCTTGGACGTTCTTAGACGTTTGACCTCCAAACTCCTCCAAACATAACACACTTCCTTTTAAAACTATAATTAGCCATTTAAGGACTTCATAAACTCATAACAAAAATATGAGGCTCTAATTCAACCTAGCTCAATTTGAGGGTGTAGCACTTTAGGGAGGTTTGATTTAAGAGTATCAAATGTTGGCACCACTACCGAGGAATTTGGCTCTTAGATAAAGTTTAACTACATTAATTAACAAAATTGAATTTTTTATTATTTTAATATTTCTTTTTTTTTTTTGTCTCTCTTAGGGTTTACTCTAGAGTATGCCAAGTACATGGAGCAGAGGCTAACCACCCACTTTTTACGATCCAGAATTGGGCAAAACTTTGCGTAAAATGAATAATCAAGGTCCGCCTGTTAGTCCTACTGGAGGAGGTGATGGAGTAGGGATGCAACCCCCACAAGGTATAGAAGGTAACAAAATGATTCCACTTTTATAATAGAGTGGCACCTACACTAAGGCCCCATGATCCTCAAGGAGCTCATTTGAATGATCATGGAAGGGTCAACATTAATATTGCCGAGTCTAATAGATCTCTAGTCTTACCACCACTCTCTCTGGGGTATACTTTAATTGTGACGAGTATCTTGATGCAGATACTTACTATGGTATTCATTTGCAGGGTTACCAGTAGATGATAAACATTCTCACTTAGACAGACTTAACTTCGTCTGCAAAAGTTGCATAGGTCGACCAGTTTGGGATATCAATGTGATTAGGCCAAGGGTGTTCCCCTTGTCGTTGACTGGAGATGCCACTGTATGGTTCAATAAGATTCTTTACGACTCGATTTGTACATGGACCAGTTCACAAATGCATTCTTGGCAAGATTTTTTCCAATAACTAAGAAGTTGAACAAAAATAATAAGCTCAACAACTTTGTGGCTCAACCTGGAGAGTCTATAAGTAGCTCTTGGGATAGATTTACTACCTTCATGTGAGGTATCCCAAACAACCGTATAGATGATGAGTAATTGAAAGAGTACTCCTATCAGGGACATGACGACAATGGTGATTCAAGGCTTGATACTGTTGCAGGAGGGTAATATGGAGAAAACTAGTTGGCAAAAATCACTGACAAAATGGAAAAGATTCTCGCAACAACAAAGCTTGGAGCTAAAGAAGGCCAAACACCTAAAGGAACACATTTTCCGTTCAAACAAAAGACAACCAATCCACCGATGATATTTATGAAGAGATGGAGAATATGTGAACCAATCTAGGGTTGGTATTTATGCATGTGAGCAAGGATGCAGAAAGCGGTGAATTATTTCACTAGAACTCTGCCACCGACAAAAGAGTATTACTATGAAGAGTATGCGTATGCGGTAAATGATCAGACGGGAAATTTCCAACAAATCAAATAAGGATCCAACAGTTATTATTTGCGCCAAGGTAAAGGTAACCAAGATCAGTAATATGGCAACTACAATTAAGAGGGTCCGTATAATCGGGTTGGGAACTACAACCGCGAGAATAATTACAACCAGAACAACTTTGGGAAGAAAAAATATTGAGTTGGACCTTATGTTCGAGAGTCTACACTAGGGATGATAGAAGTAATATAGAGTGTTAAGGACATAATGAAAAATATTATAAGGAGGTTCGATGCGGCTGATGAGAATGTGAAAGAGATGTGAAATGATGCATTTGGTATTGGGAAAAAAATTTAATGCTCACGCAGTGTCAATCAAGCATCTTGAGCTACGGTTGAATGAGTTGTCCACTACAATGAACCTACGCTAAGCTGGCACTCATATGAGCAACACGATCCAAAATTCAAATAACGATGGGCATTGTATGGCAGTCCCTACTCGAGAGAGTAAGCAAGCCATTGATCCACATATGCCGTATGGGGTGGATACTGAAACTAAATAGGATATTGAGATGACAGAGGTGAGTGGAGAGTCAAAGACTATAATGGAAAAGGAAGTGAAAGTAACTCAAAAGGTTGTCACTATACCTAGACCCCCACCGTTGTTCTTATAAAAGTTAGTAAAGATTGAAGAAGGTAAATACTGCGGGTTTATAAATATGTTGAAGAAACTCTCTATCAATGTCCATTTGATAGAAGTTTTACATCAAATTCCTGGATATCCAAAATCATGAAAAACATGGTTACAAAGAAGATGGCAGTGACTTTTGAAGATGATGATAGGTTGCAGCGTTGTAGTACTATTTCTAAAAGGTCCTTAGTGCAAAAGAAGGACTGTATTGGAGCCTTCACTATTCCATGTTGTATCGGGTTATTACATTTTTTCTAAGGCATTGTGCTATCTTGGTGGTAGCATAAACCTTATGCCCTTGTCTTTTTATGTGATGCTAGTTTTGGGAGATACAAATCCTACTAGAGATGCGTCTACTAATGGCTGATCGGACAATAGAGATACCAATTGGTGTGGAAGAAGATTCCTTCATATTTTTGACATATTAGGTGATTCTTGATAGCGAAGTGGACTTTAAGGTTCCATCATCCTTGAGAGACCATTTCCTGCTACAGGACGTGGTGTGGTTGATATGGAAAAGGGGTAGATGAAGTTTAGGCTAAATAATGAAGAAGGTACATTTAATATTTGTAGATCTATGAAGTAAATTGGTGAAGTCCAATCAGTGACCGCAATGACTTATAGAGTCGACAATGTGTCTGAGGTGCAGATAGAAGAAAGGTTGGGTGTTGAGTCACTAGTAACAATTGTGATGAACTTTGAGAGTGATGACATACAAGACTACGATGAGTGGGTGGCTGCATTGTAGCGATTTGAATACCGATCAAAAATGAAGAGTTTGGAACTAGACAGAAAGAATCACAAATTCCCACCTGCAAGGCCATCTATTGAGGAAGCAGCGACATTGTAGCTTAAGGCTTTACCACTGCATGTGAGGTATGTATTCTTCTGTATGAATAAAACACCCACAGTCATTACCGTCGCATATTTTAATGAGACAAGTCGAGTGCTTGGTAGTAGTACTAAAGTAGTTTAAGCGAGCTATTGGGTGGACTACTCAAGATATTATAGAAATTCCCCCGGTATTTGTTCTCACAAAATTCAACTCATGTCGTATCATAATCCTAGTATCGAGCATCAGAGAAGATCGAATTTTCCTATGCAAGTGCTAATAAAGAAGGAGATTATTAAATATTTTGATACTGGAGTCATTTACCCCATCGCGCACAGTAGTTTGGTATTCCCTGTTAAGTGTGTTCCCAAGAAGGGTGGTATTACGTGGTCCCAAATGAAAGAAACTAGCTTGTTCCGATGCGACTGATGATTGGATGGGGAGTTTGCACAGATTACCGAAAGTTGAATGCTGGACAAAAAAGGACCATTTCCCTATGCCCTTCTTGGATCAGATGTTGGATAGGCTTGCATGTAAGGGATGATATTGATTTATTGATGGCTATTTGGGCTACAATCAGATCTCAATCGCAACGAAATATCTAGAGAATACCACAGTAACTTTCCCCAATGGGACTTTTGCATTCAAGCGAATGCCATTTGGTTTGTGCAATGCACCGGCCACCTTCCAACGTTTTATGATGTCGATATTCTCTGATATTGTGGAGGAAACTATTGAGGTGTTCATAGATGATTTCTCTGTGGTGGGAGTCCCTTGATCATATTTTAAACCACCTAGCCGAGGTACTGAAAAGATGTGAAGATTGCAATTTGGTACTCAATTGGGAGAAGTGCCATTTTATTGTGAAAGAGGGTATTTTGTAAGGCCATCAGATCTCGAGTAAGGGTATTGAGGTTGATAGGGAAAAAGGTTAGGTGTCGAAAGGCTTCCACCACCAATCTCCATAAAGGGTGTTAGAAGTTTTCTTTGGCACATTGATTTTTCTACCAAGTTCATAAAAGATATCTCGAAACTTGCTTATCCGTTGTGTGCAAGATGCTTGAGAAGGAGAGTAAATTTGAATTTGATGATGCTTGGCATGTGAAGACTTGAAGAAGAAGTTGGTCTTTGCCCCCATCATTATTTCTCCAAATAGGGGGGAATCGTTGTAAGTTATGTGCGATTATAGTGGGGTGGCTGTTGGCGTTGTATTGGGGGCAGAGGAGTAAGAAGATCCTTCAACCTATTTACTATGCAAGGAAAGCCCTAAATGCAGCCAAAAATAATTACACCGAGCAAGAGATTCTTGCTGTGATGTTTACTTTTGATAAATTCCGCTCTTATTTGCTTGGGACAAAGGTGATATTGCACAAGGATCTTCCGGTGTTGAGGTATTTAATGGCCAAAAAGGATTCTAAACCTCGACTTATTAGATGAGTTTTGTTGTTACAAGAATTCGATTTTGTTGTGAAATACAGAAAGGGGATAGAGAACCAAGTTGCCAATCCCTTTTATAGATTGGAGATGACGCTTTACACGAGCTTGGTTAAAAGGGTGAAATCAATTATATGTGCCATATTAAAAGGTATTGGCTGCCACCCATGACCTCATTCCTTTGTTTTCTGACTTTGCTAACTATTTAGCAAGCCATTTCATATTAGAAGTTTGCTAAATATGTTCTCATCCATTTTTGCAATAAGTTTTTTAGAACATTGCTTGAGAAATATGGTGTCTTCCACAATGTAGTTACTCCTTACCATTCATAGGCTAGTAGGCAAGTCGATATGTCCGACAGAGAGATCAAACAAGTCTTGGCGAACACCATGAATTGCAGAAAAGATTTGTCAAGGAAGCTCGATGATGATCTATGGGCCTACCACACTACATATAGGACACCCATAGGTATGTACCCATACGAACTTGTATATGAGAAGTCTTGTCATTTGTTCGTGGATATAGAGATTAAGGCTATGTTGGCAATGGAGAAGCTTAATGTGGACTCCACATCAACTCAAAGAGGGAATGACATGAATTTGATTGACGAGTTTCACCTTAAAGACTATGAAAGTGCAGCCTAGTGTAAAGAGAAGATGAATAAATACCATGATCAAAGGATTGAGAAGCTAGATTTTGTCATTTTGTGATTTTGTACTTCGATTCAAATATAGGTTGCGCTTATTTTCGGGAAAGATCGAGTCCAAGAGGTCTAGACCATATCTACTCAAGAAAGTGTTCCCATATGGAGCGCTGGAGCTCGACAATAGCAAAGGAACAAGGTTCAAGGTTAACATACAGAGGATCAAGTTGTATCTGGGAAACCCAGAAAATTTGCAACAGGTTATTGAGACATATTATATTGATGAAGTCTTACTATTCAAGAAGTCTAAGTCATGCCGTGACGTTAAATCAAGCTCTACTTGGGAGGCAAACCAGGGTGTAAATCTAGCAAACCAGAAGTTTCCTTTGTTTATTGGATTTCTTGTACAAGAGTTGTTACTTTTTAGTGATTAAATTTATTGTTTTAGTGTTTGATAGATATAACATAGGGTTCGTGCCTAAAAAGTGTACAGAAAATATAAAAAGAATGGTCTATGCTTTGCCACATGTGCAGGTGTGCCATGTAAAAAATCATCAAAGAGTGGTCTGGTGCAGTGGTCTACGAACACCGTTGACGGTCAATCATTCCTTCTATGAACCATATATGTTGCCCATAGATCCCAGATATGTCAGTATATTCTTTCTAAGTGTCATGGTGAGTTATGGTCCAGACTTATGGATTGTAACTCAACCTACGGACCGTAAGAGGGGACTCGTAGGTCCAAACCCTAGCCTCCTCGACCTGACCCAAACACTCTCCTATTTAATAACCACCATTTTCGAATTCATTTCCCCATCATTTTCAATTCCTTTCAACCGTTAATCACTCCCCTAAATCCCTCAAATCACTCCTTAAATTACCCAATTCACTCCCTTCATCCACCAATTCATCCCTCTTACAACTCATATCTTCCCCAAAACTCCCAATTTAACCCATTCACCCATATTATTTCAGTGTCTGGGTTTGGTTATTTTTTTGCGTGCTTAATTGAAGTTTTAATGTTGCTATACATTCATTCCACTCCTTGTCTTGTGTAAGGTAACTGATTTCCTCTTGAAAACATGAATTTTTGTTCATAGTTAAATTTTTTGGAAATCTGGAGTGGGTCTTTACCATGGGTGTTTTATCGTCTATAAATGCATGCTAATGTTTCATTAGAGACTCATTTGGGACAATGCACAGTGTTAATGTGTTGATACAGTAAAAGAACTAGATGATCTATGTGAGAGTTTCGACTTACCATTCCATAAAGTTTCTATACAAAGATTAATTTTATTATTTTGAAGCCTTCAGATGATGAACTCGCATGGTTTAATGTTGAAATACCTTCTTAGGGTAGGACATGTTCGTAACTGTTTCAAATTTGGGTAAATAAACCATGAAACAACTTGGCCCTATCTCAGACCAAATCTATTAGACCCCGTCTACGGACCGTAGGATCAGATCCGTATGTTGGAGTGCATAATTGAAAACCTAAGTGTTAGACTACGGGCATGGACTATGGTCTGTATGTTTACCTACGGACTGTTCTTGTTACACCGGATGTTCAAGGACCTAGTATAGAGCCTCACTTCACGAAGTGTGCCTTAAGAAGGGATTCTAAGCTTAATCAAAGGTAATGAACTTCCTTATGAAGTGTAAGAATCAAAACATAAAGAAGCGACCACGACGTCCAAAGACTGGTGAAACTGAACTAGTGTGCCTTCATGTGTTTCAAGGGGTTTGAAGAGTCGTATAAAATTCAAAATTGGTGAAAAGATTAAGAATATACATTAGTGTGTGTTTTGGGTCGAAACTTTTAGGTACAACTCCCCAAGTACGACCCAAAGGGTCCTTGAGAAGGACACAACTTTTAACCTCAAAAAGCTTTCAAATTACAGTGTGTATTCACGAGTGGAACAACGAGCCCTCATTTGATGCCCTGTCCTTTGGTATCGTTGGTTGACACCTAACCACCTCACCAAAAATCCCAAAAAACCCAGTCTCTTACCCAAACTACGAATGACCAGGATGATCCGTGGTTGCGTCGACGACGCGTCGACGGGGTTTTGTCATTTGAGACCCCACTTCACTATCAAATTGGAGATAGGTTAGAGGTGTTTAGACAATTAGTTATTTAATTAATTAATGGTTAGGAAATGTTTTAGTTAGTTATGTTAGGACTATATATTACCTTAAGTCATGCTAGGGCGTCAAGATTAGAGAGTTCCTTCAATATCCATCAAGTGGTCTCAAGGTATGGAGTCTATTTACTCTTGGAACTCTTTTCCCCATGAGGCTCTTCAAATTTTGTTTTCAAAGATCTTCATTTTCCATATTTTCATCCAGTTTCATTGTTTTACTATCAATGTTGAATTGTATTTTCTAAATTCGATTATTAGTGATGACTTAAATGTGTTTATGTGTTTATTGAAGTATTTCTTAAAGCTTTTCCCTAAATCTATATATATATTTATGATCACCCATCTTCACCTAACCCCAGTTTATGAATGAGGTTGATTATCATTGAAAAGGAGTGGACTTGAATGTGTTCTTGTTAATTTACCAATATGTGGTGATAACGTGAGTTAAGGTATGCATATGATGGAATTGAGGGTGAGATCCTTGATGAGATTCTTGTCTTCTAAGATCATGACTACTCTACATGTTAATGTTTGCCTTTACTTTATGTTGTTATCAAATTGAAGTGTAAATGATGATGCTATGCATGAATGACTAGGATATGACTAGGATGAATGTGAGACTATGATGTTTTAAGGTTATGAAGGATTGAAAGGAATTTTTTTGTGCTTTTTATTACCATGACTATGTTGTAATGTTCTCACTTATGATTGAGTTGTAATGAATGGACGTTCTCATTCTATAACCTAAGAGCTATGATCATTTTATACAAGGGGTTAGACTCCTCAAACCTATGATATAATCTAATGTTATGAAGACTCTAACAAACTTCAAAAAGATAATATTTTAGCTTAGCACCAAGTGAACTAGATAGTGAGAGGTGTCCCTTCCAATGAGGAAGGTAGGTCGACCCAAAGTCTCTTGAGGTGGAAAATATAATGCTTATAAGCATTAAGAGGGTTTCTAGCAACAACCTCCTAGTTCATTAACGATGTGCCCCATAGGAAACCTAGCTAGTGGATCCACATAGATGCTATTATGATGTTTATGTCTTACCTTGGCAAGTAAGATGCCCTCCTTTGGGTGTAATGGGTTGACATTGGATTCATTATTTAGCTCACATGGTCTATTGTTTTTTATGACAAAGTTTCCCGAAAGTAAAATGAATGAATGAATGAAAATGGAAGATGTATAATAACTAGGATTACTTGATAGGAATACTAGTGTAGGTAAGGGTATGGGACTTTACCCATACATTGAACATGTAGACCTTCAGGGAAATCCTAGAGTTATACTTTTATATATTTATGTCATGAATGAAATTTCTAATGTTGATTCTACATAATGTTGGTCTCATATGATTTTACATCCACTAGAGATGCATGTTGTTGGTTTAGGTTTCTATGTGTTATATTGTAGGTACTTGACATGAAGTTATATGTTGTAAAGATAATACTTATGGATTCTTTTCTAGTTGACTAAGTGTATTTGGGATTATGTGACTTTACATAGGCATTGAACTAGTTTGCTTAAATTGGGATTGTGAGTAATGTATTATGATCTGCTGTTGAAATATGTTCTAAGCATGACTTGTTGGTTATGAGTTCATTATAAGGTATTGATTGACTTGAAGGTAAATATGGTTCGTTGTTGTATTTTCGACTTATATATATGTTTAGGATGTGCGTAAAGGCTTTTAAAGTGACTTAGCACATTTTGAACAAATGTATTTTTAGCATGTATCTAAATATTTTAATTGCATATGTCTTCATACTTAGTCCATGTGGCTTGTACTAACCCATATTCTTTATATTTCTACAAAAAGGTAGGTTCGGGTCATTGAAGAGATTCAAGGCCACTTTCATGAAGCTTGGACAAGATCTCAAAGTTGGTGAGTCCTAAAGTCCGAAAACAAATCCCATATTCTATCCTTGTATTTGACTGTGTCTATGACAATTTTCATTTCCTTATATTTTAGACTTAGTTGTAAGTTCTATATGAGACATTTTGTAGTAGTTTAAAGGCTATGCCCGAACTTGTATTTCTATATGAGATGCTTATGTTTTAGACAATAGCAGACTATGTTGTTAAATGAGAAGTCTAGGTGAACTTCATAAAGAGAAGTCTATGCATACTTCATATGTGAAGTTTATAATTTTTCATATTCTTCTACCTATGAATGACGAACGCTAAGGGATGTTTTATGGCCTCTAATAGGACGAGATGCAACTTACGACTAGGGGGTGCTCCCCGGTCGTGAAAATATTGGTATCGGAGCATTAGTTTGAATAATCTTAGTATTGATGTCTCACTTAACCACGTCTATTTAGAGTCTTTTTCATAATTGTGAAGCGCGCCACACTTACGAATGAGAGGCTGTGTGATGCTTAAGAAATTCTCTCTTTCTTTGTATTCCTAGGTCGTGCTTCAAGAGTCTTAACTCTATGTGTCCTTTTTCATCTAATCCTACTCTTGTGGTTATAGTCCATGAATACTAGAAGGTCAGCCGCAAGAGGAGTTGAAGAAGAGATTGCTAATGCGGGAGCTCCCCCCAAGGCCACAAAGCTCCTCAACAAGGCAATCAAGCTCCTCCTCAAGAATAAGTTCCTCAAGATGACCAATCTTCCGTCAATCCTCCGGTTATGACAGATAGAGATATAAGGTCTCCATCTCTAAGTTTGGCTCAAGCCTTGAATACTCAAGCTCAAGTCATAACTACTCATGTGCATGCTATGACGGTTTAATAAAATTGGGAAGTTGCACCCCATTTGAACCAAAATGCTAGTACCATGGCTTCTCACTTGAGGGACTTCACAAGTATGAGTCCTCTACTGTTCATTGGGTCTAAGGTTAATGAAGACCACCAAAAATTTCTTGATTAGGTCAATTATATCTTGTTGGCTATGGGGGTTAGTTAAAATGAAAAAGCCGAGCTGGCCACTTACTAACTCAAGGATGTGTCTTAGTCATAGTACACTCAATGTAAGGACAATAGGGCTTTGTGAATGCGTTGGGAAATATTTAGAAATGTCTTTCTTGATAAGTTCTTCCCAAGAGAGAAAATAGAGGAGAAGGTGGTATATTTCATCAACCTTCGTCAAGTAGGTATGAGTGTATAAGAGTACTCATTGAAATTCACTACGTTGTCAAAGTATTCCTCTTCCTTAGTGTAAAATCTAAGAGATGAAATTAACCTCTTTGTGACGAGAGTGTCCGATGATCTAGTGGAAGAATGTCGTGTGGCGATGCTTTATGACAACATGTACATTTCTCATTTGATGGTGCATGCTCAACAAGTTGAGGAAAGTAGGATTAAGAGGAAGAATAGGGAGGCCAAGAAGGGAAAGGTCTCATGATGGAGGTACTTCTAAGGGCAGGTATGAAATTCAAGACAAGCCAATGATTAAAAAGAGATTCTCCAACCAAGTTTCTTCTAATTTCTCAAAGGCTAGTACGAATAGGGTGCCTTACCCTAAACCTCAAGGAGGAAATGGTGGTGATTCACCAAGTGAGAAAACTACATGTGTCGAATGTCGCAAGAAGTATGGTGGTAAATGTCTAATGTGTACGGATACATGTTTTTGTTGTGGAATGAATGCCCATATTGATGAAGATTTTCCCATGACCAAGACTCAAGGTAGGGACAGTGATCAAGTACAAGCAAGCGGTCCTAGTTCTGATGCTCCTAAGAGGAACCTCTTCTATGCTCTCAAGTCTAGGGGATATAATGAGGGTTTTCCCGATGTTTTTACCAGTATGTTGAAAGTCTTTTTAATTAATATACATGCACTTCTTGATCCCGGTGCCACTTTATCTTTTGTAAATCCTTTATTGGTCATGAAATTTAATGTGCTTCCCGATGTCTTAGTTGAACCTTATTCGGTTTCTACCCTGGTAGGTGACTCTATGTTTGCTAAAAGAGTATATAGAAATTGTCCTATATTGTTGTCCAATAGAATTACCTGGGTGGATTTGGTAGAACTTGACATGTTTGAATTTGATTTTATTTTTGGAATCAATTGGTTACGTGCTTGTTTTGCTTCGATAAATTGTAGAAAAAAGGGTAGCTAAGTTCCAATTTCCTAATGAACCCATTTTGGGCTTGAAGGGGGGAAACTCAATCCCTAGAGGTCAAATCATTTCGTGTTGAAAAGCTTGTAAGACGATTTCTAAGGGATGTCTCTATCATGTTGTGATGTTCAAGGATCTAGAATCCGAGATTCCTCACTTATAGTCGGTCCCCATAGTGAAGGATTTTTCGGATTTCATGATGACTTACTCGGAATTCCTCCCGAACAGGAAACAGATTTTGGCATAGACTTATTGACAGATACTGAAGCCATTAAAATTCCTCCTTATCGGATGGTTCACTCTGATTTGAAAGAGTTGAAGGCTCAACTCAAGGATTTGCTTGGCAAGGGTTCTATCCAACCAAGCATATCTTCATAGGGCACTACTTTATTATATGTTAAAAATGAAAGATAGGTATATTAGAATGTGTATTGACTACCGACAATTGAACAAGGTCCATATAAAGAATAAGTATAATCTTCCTAGAATTGATGATTTATTTGATCAAATCCAATGTGCGAGTTACTTTTTAAAAAATTGATTTAAGGTCGGGTTATCATCAAATTAGGGTGAGAGGTGTTGACATTCCTAAAATGGCTTTCTAAAGAAGGTATTATCATTATTATTTCCTAGTTATGTCGTTTGGTTAAACTAATGCCCCCAACAAATTTTATGGACCTTATGAATAGAGTGTTCCAGAATTATCTTGATTCTTTTGTTATTATCTTTATTGATGATATCTTGATATATACCAAGAGTGAGGATGAATATAGGGGTCATTTCAGGCTAGTGGTGCAAGTCCTCAAGGAACATCAACTCTTTTCTAAAATTTGTAAGAGTGAATTTTGGTTGAGACCGATTGCTTTTTCGACGTGTTGTATCAAGTGTCGATTCAAAAAGACGCAAGCGGTCAAGAATTAGCCTAAACCTCTAACTCCCACTGATATAAGAAGTTTCTTGGATATAATTGGGTAATATAGAAGGTTTGTTGATGGGTTTGCATCAATTGCTTCTCCTTTGACAACACTAACTCGAAAGATGGTTAAGTTTGACTGGTCAGAAGCTTGTGTAAGAGGAATTAAAGACTTCAAAAATAAGCTTACCTCCGCTATGGTGTTGACCTTACCAGAGGAAACCAAAGGGTTTGTTGTGTGTTGTGTCACTTCTCGTGTAGGTTTGGGTTGTTTCCTCATGCAACTTGGTAAAGTGATAACATATGCCTCTAGACAACTCAAGGTGCATGAGAAGAACTATGCAAATCATGATCTTGAATTAGCGACCTTAGAGTTTGCTTTGAAAATATTAAAACATTATCTATGTGGTGTGCATGTAGACTTATTAACCAACCATAAGAATCTTTAATATGTGTTAATTTAAAAGGAATTGAATCTCCTCCAAATAAAGTGGTTAGAGTTTTTGAAGTACTATGACACGAGTGTCCTTTACCCCCCTTGAAAAGAAAATGTTGTTGCGGATGCTTTTAGTTGAATGACTATGGGCAGTGTGACTCATCGTGAACAGGGTAACAAAGAGCGAGTAAAAGGTGTTCATATATTGGCCCAGTTGGGTGTTCGGTTAGAAGATTCTCAAAAAAATAGGTTTCATAGTTCATCATAACTCCGAGTCGTCTTTAGTAAGTGAGGTGAAGTCTAAGCAGCATGTTGATACTTTATTAATTGAGTTGACGGAATTGGTACTTAGTAAGCTCAATGAGTGATCTCCCAAGGCGGGATGGTGTATTGAGGTATCAAGGTAAGTTGTGTATACCAGATGTTGATGACTTGAGAAGACAAATTTTGAAAGAAGCTCATAGTTTCCGATATTCTATTCATCCAGGTGCCACCAAAATGTATCGTGATCGACAAGAGGTTATCGGTGGAACATTTTGAAAAAGGATATAGGGGAGTTAGTGGCTAAATGACCTAATTATCACACGTCAATACCAGGACGGTTAACTCAACCAATGAATATTCCTACTTAGGAAGTGGGAAGATGTAAAAATGGATTTTGTAGTTGGGTTGCCTCAACCCTAGAGGCAAAATGACTCAATGTGGGTTATTGCAGATAGATTGACAAATTTGCCAAATTTATCCCCGTCAAAACTACTTATACGGAGGAGGATTAAGCTAGATTGTATCTTGAGGAAATTTTGAGTTTGCATGGGGTTCCCTTGACTATCATCTCAGATAGGGGTCCTCAATTCACTTGTAGGTTTTGTAAAGCATTCCAAGGTGAATTAGGTATGCCACATTTCATCCACAAACAGATGGTTTGGAAGAACGAACCGTACAAACTTTTTTGAGGACATGTTGAGAGCATTTTTCATTGACTTCAAGGGTGATTGGAATGATCATGTCCCATTGATCGAATTTTCCTACAATAATAGTTATCGTTCGAGTATTGCCATGGCACCCTTTGAGACCTTTTATGAGATGAGATGTGGATCGACAATTTGGTTGTTTGAGGTAGGTAAGTTTGATATATTGGGTCCCAAAGCAATCTATGAGGCTATGGAGAAAATCAAACATATAAGGGATCGTTTGAACATGGCCCTAAGTCGACAAAAATCTTATGCCGACAATAGAAAAAGGGACCTTGAGTTTTTATGGTAGGTCATATAGTTTACTTTAAACTATCACCCATTAAAAGGGTGATGAGGTTTAGGAAGAAAGGGAAACTTAATCCTCGGTATGTAGGACCATATGAGGTTATAAAACGCATTGGAAGTGTTGCCTATGAGTTGAATCTACCTATTAAGTTTGATCCAGTACATCCGGTCTTTCATTTGTCCATGCTAAAAAAGTGAATAGGTGATCCGGTGTCTATCCTTCCTCTTGAAGGCTTAAAGGTTGATGCTAATGTTTCTTATGAAGAGGTCCCGATTGAAATTCTAGACCTGCAAGTGCAGAGGTTCAGGAATAAAAAAGCAACTTCCGTAAAGGTTCTCTGGAAGAATAAACCTATGGAGAATGCTACTTTGGAGGCCGAGGCCGACATGATGTCCCAATACCTTCATCTTTTTCCTTCCTCTTCTAGTCAAGTTTGAGATGAGTACTTTTTATTAGTTTGGCCTATGAAGGGTTTTTTAGGGCATTTGAACTTCTATGACTTATCTTTAATGTCCATGATCATTTGCATGAAATCCATGTTTCATATGTTCTTTGAATTATATTTCTTCATACACTATAGAAAACATGATTACAAGTTTGTTATATTGAGTTATGTTTTACTTCTTGTGAAATTGCTCAAGTGTAAAGTTATTAAATCATGTAGTGCTTCTTGTTGTATGTATTGAACTATATGAGATGGAAAAGGACACTCCTCCTTGCATAATGTGAAATCATGAAATGTGTATTTTGGTAGTTGCTGAAGTTCATACCTTATTGTGATGTTTTGTTTTGTTGAGAATTGACTGAATGGTTCCTTCTTTAATTTTTGAGTCATTATTATGTATCATGTGTTGGTTGGGCAGCTAGTCTTGAGTCATAAATCCAAAAGATTGTTAAAGTTTCATTCGAGGACAAATGTTCCCCAAAAGGGGGATATTAATACACCTCAGAGTTCAATGACCTAGTCTAGGGCCTCACATGAAGAACTATGCCTTAAAAAGTGTTTCTAAAATTAAACAAATGTAATGAACTCAATTATGAAGTTTTAGAATCAAAACGTCAAGAAAAGACCACGACGTGATGAGACTAGTGAAAGTGAACTAGTGTACCTTCATGTGTTTTAATGGGTTTTCAGAGTCGTATAAAATTCAAAATTAATAAAAAGGTTTAGAATATACCTTAGAGTGTTTTTAGGGTCGAAATTTCCGGGTAAAACACCCCAAGGACCACCCTAAGAGTCTTTGAGGATGACCAAACATTTAACCTTAAAAAGTTGTCAAATTACAGTGTGCATCCATGAGGGGAACGACGTGCTGTCGTTTTGAATGAAGCTCCGTCATTTGGTCTCCTTGGTTGAAACTTAAACACTTCAACAAAAGGACCAAAAATAAATCTTCTGACCCAAACCACGAATGATCTGGAATGTCCGTGGTTGGATCGACAAAGTCTCGTCGTTTGAGACCCCTCTTCACCGTCCAATTTTCAATAGATTATAGGTGTTTATATTATTTTTTAGTTAATTAATTAAACATTAGTTACGGTTTTAATTAGTTATTTTAGGACTATATAATCCCCCTAAGTCATTTAACTAACATAACACCTCATAATTCCCCAAACCCAATTAGATCAAACATCTTTCTTGTTTCTCTCACTACTCTGAGACACCATTGAAGAAGAAGAACAAGGTCATACTAGGGCATAAATATTCAAGATTTCCTTTATCATCCTTCAAGAATTCTTAAGTATGGAGGCTATTCACTATAAGGACTCTTTTGCCCAAGAGGCACTTCAAAGTTGGTTTTCAAAGATCTTTAATTTCCTTGTTTTCATCCAATTTTGTGGGTTTACTTTCAATGTTGTATTGTATTGTATAAATTTGATTATTGTTAATTTAAATTTGCTTACATGTGTATTGATGTATTTCATAAATCTTTTCCCTTAATCTCGATAAAGATCCACAAATGCCCATATTCCCCTAACCCTAGTTTATGAATAAGAATAATTATGACTGAAGAGGATTGGACTTAAATGTGTTCTTGTTAGTCTACCAATGTGTGATGATAATGTTTGAGTTAATGTATGAATATGATGGAATTGAGAGTGACATACTTGATGAGATTATTGGAAGCCATATGTAAGTCTTCTAAGATCACAACTAGTCTACTATGTTAATGTTGGCCTACACTTGATGTTGTTATCAAATTGAAGTGTAAATGATGATGCTATGCATGCATGACTAGGATATGATTATGATTAATGTTAGATTATGATGAGGTAAGGTTATGGAGGATGAAAAGGAATTCTTTTATGCATCTTATTACCGTAACTACGATGCAATGTGCTCACTTATGATTGGGTGGTCATCAAAGGAAGTTCTGATTATGTAACCTAAGATATATGATCATATTATACAAGGGGTTGGACTCCTAAGACCTATGATATAATCTAATGTTAAGGAAGACGCTATGTAACTTCAAAAATGGAATATTTAGCTTAGCACTAAGTGAACTAGATGAGAGGTATCCTTCCAATGAGAATTGTAATTAACCTAAAGTCTCATAAGGTGGAAACTGCAATGCTTATAAGCATAAAGAGATTTCCCACAACCTCCTATTTCCTTTACTATGTGCCCCAAAGGAAACCTAGCAAGGTTATCCACGTAGACACTATTATGATGTTTATGTCTTACCTTGTCAAGTAAGATTCACTCCTTTCATTGTGAGGGGTCGATACCAGAGTCCACGTTTATCTCACATCATCTATTGTTGTTTATGGCGAAGTTTCTCGTAAGTAAAATGAATGAATGAATAAAAAATGAAAGTTGCATAAGAACTAGGATTACTTAATAGGAATATTAGTGTATGTAAGGGTATGAGACTCTACCTATACATTGCACATGTATAAGTTGAGGGAACTCCTTGGGTGATATTTCTATATACTTATGCTATGAACTAAATGTATAATGTTTATTTACATAATATTGGTTTCAGATGATGTTACATCCACTAGATATGCATGTTGTTGGCTTAGGCTGCTATATGTGCGATTGTAGGTACTTGACATGAAGTTATATGATGTAAACATAATGCTTATGGTGTCTTATCTATTTGAGTCTATGTGGGGTCATGGGTTTTACATAGGCATATTGTGAGTAATGTATTATGATGATATTACAATGAAATATGTTCTAAGCATGAGTTGTTGGTTATGAGTTCATTATAAGGTATTGTTGGACTTGAGGGTAAATATGGTTCATTTTTGTACTTTAGACTTATATACATGTTTAGGATATGAATAAAGTCTTTTAAATTGACTTAGCATGTTATGAACAAAATGTACTTTTTAGCATATTTCTAAATGTTTTAATTGTATATGTCTTCATACTTAGTACATGTGGTTTGTACTAACCAATATTCATTTTATTTCTATAGAAGTGTAGGTTGGGGCCATATAAGATATTCCATGCCACTTTCAAGAAGCTTGGAAAAGATCTCCAAGTTTGTGAGTCCTAAAGTCCGAGGATGAAACCCACCATTTTATCTTAGTGTTTGATTTTGTCTAATAGAATGATCATTTCCTTATATTTGAGACTTTGTTTTAAGTTCTATATGAGACATATTTTTATATTGTAAGGGTTATGCTCGAATCTTGTATTTCTATCATAGATGGTTATTCTTGAGACATAGTAGACTATGTTGTCAAATGAGAAGTCTATGTAAACATCATATACGAGAAGCCTATGTATACTTGATATGTAAAGTTTTTAAATTTTTGTTATTTTATACCTATAAAATGCTATGACGAATTCTAAGGGTTTGTTTAAGGCCTCGAAGAGGACGAAGACGCCGGTTACGACTAGGGGGTGCTCCTCGGTCATGATAGTTCTACAAGCCTGTTGTTTCCATCAGAGTCCCCTTATCATGTTCGACTATACTTAAGGAGAGACTTTCCGGACCATAAATCTCCTTACGAACTGTATTCCACTTCGTATGTAACCACTGTAGGTACTGTTTAATTTTTATTTTCTTACTTTTACTCTCTTTCTTCTGGTTCTTGTTCAAATATTACGTTGGTTGTGTTTTATGTTGAGGCTACTCTCTAACAACTATTCCAATGGTACGATGGCGCAAAAGGCGGCACCTGTCGCAAAAGGGAGGTCAAAATCAACTTGACCTTCCTGTCAATTGGTCTTTAATGACCTAGAGAAAGCCAATGATCCCGAGTGCGTCCTCGATATAAGACGGACTCTAACTGCTGTAGATCGGGTTAATCGGGGCCAACCTAGGATGGTGAATACCGATGTAGTCACTGCCTCCTAGTCTGATGAGAATGATACTGATCAACTCACTAAAAATGTCGGCTTTTGGTTCCTTAACCAACTCTACTGCTGAGTCCGTATCAAGATAAAACTCCGGGCCAATAAGTAGAACCAAGAGGCCTTGTCTTATAAGGCCACCAGCTCAGAAGTTCCCCAGAACTCTTCCCCTGATGTGGTAGTTGATGAACAATACTGCTGGTGCATTTATAGGCAATGATAGATCTACAGGGATGCCATGATTTTGAATGCAAAGGGGAATGTAACTCGTACCATCATAGAGGAGTGTTGATTCATCACGAAGAGTCTCTACAGAGTTCCAGAAATTCACGAGCTATTCAAGAAGAACTAATGTGAGTGGATGTCTTGTGATCCCTAAATGTACAATGAGGAGATTGTGCGGGAGATCTATTGCTTATATGGTACCACTCTTTGAGGGTCCATACATAATAAGTCCCATAATAAACCTGAGGATCCACCAAACTCAACTCTGGCCCGAGGATTTCAAGTGAACATTTCCTACACAACTATCAGCTGGTTTTTTCTGGCCCTAACCCCGATGACAGTTGGGACGCCAACACAATGGATTTAATTACCATTGGGAGATAGTATCATCTGAAGCTTTCACGAGGATGGTAGAAAAATAGAAAGTCATAATATGTTGGATTTCTAGGCACACAGCCCTAGACGGCGAGAGGGTAGAGTGGCTTGCAACTGTAACACTCCGGAAGTTCTATTTGATCAACTCCAAAATGCTAACAATTTTCCAAGATTGACTAAAGGTCACGATATCTGAACTAGATATGGTCACTATGATTTCGAGTGATGTCTTTTGGGTTAACAAATGCCCCGACCACGTTTATGAACATAATAAATAGAGTTTCCGAGATTACCTTGACTCATTTGGGATTGTGTTCATTGATGACATTTTGATATACTCCAAGTACGGAAATGAGCATGAGATTCATTTGAGGTTGGCTTTGCAAGTCCTTAAGGAACACCAACTTTATGCCAAATTTAGCAAGTGTGAATTTTGGTTGAGGTCAGTTGCTTTTCTTAGCCATGTTATCTCTAGTGAGGGCATAGAGTTCAATTAGAAGAAGACGGACGTGGTTAAAAATTGGCCTAGATCTTTGACTCCCACCGACATAAGAAGTTTATTTGGTATAATTACGTATTATAGAAGGTTTGTTGATGGATTTGCATTTATTCCATCTTCTTTGACAACTTTGACTAAAAAGAAGGTGAAGTTTGAGTTCTGAGAAGCTTGTGAAAAGGTTTTCAAGAGTTGAAAGATAAGCTTACCTTCGCTCCAGCATTAATCGTACAAGAGGGTGATGAAGGCTTTATGGTGTATTATGACGCATCCCGGTGGGCTTGGGATGTGTCCTCAGGCAATATGGCAAGGTGATAGCTTATGCCTCTAGGAAAGTATAAGTTCATGAGAAGAACTATCCAACTCATGACCTTGAGTTAGCGGCCGTAGTCTTTGCATTGAAAATATTGAGACATTAGTTGTATGGTGTTCATGTTGATGTGTTTATTAGCCATAATAGTCTTCAATATTTGTTTACACAAAAGGAGTTCAATCTCTGACAAAGAAGATGGTTAAAACTTTTGAAGGATTATGACATAAGTGTCATTTATTACCCTAGAAAGCCAATGTGATTGCGAATGCTTTGAGTAATATGACTATGGGTAGTGTGTCTCATATGGAAGATAGAAGATAGAACTAGTGAAAGATGTTCATATGTAGGATCATTTGGGTGTGTGGTTAGAAGATTCTCCAGTGGTGGTTTTATGGTCCAGCATAACTCCAAGTCATCATTAGTGGTTTAGGTGAAATCTAAGCAACATCTTGATCCTCTATTGATTGAGTAGAAGGAATCGGTACTTGGTAAGCTAAATGAGTCCTTCTCCAAAGGGGGGTTGACGGTGTTTTTAAGTACCAAGAACGATTAAGTGTACAGGATGCCGAGGATTTGAGAAATCAAATTCTATAAGAAACCCATGGTTCCCGTTATTCTATTCATCTGGGTACCACCAAAATGTATCGTGATCTTCGGGAGGTCTATTGGTTAGATTACCTCGAATCCAGAGGTAAAAGGATTCAATATGGGTTATTGTGGACAGATTGACCAAGTCTTCCTACTTTATCCCCGTTAAGTATACTTATACGGCCTAAGAGTATACAAGAATTTACATTAATGAGCTTGTGAGTCTTCATTGGATTTTGTTGTCCATCATTTGGGATAGAGGTGCCCAATTCAATTCTCATTTTTAGAAACCTTTTCAAAAGGGTTTAGGTACTCATGTGAATCTTAGCACCACTTTTCTTCCTCAGACATATGGTAAAGTAGGAGAGTACCGTACAAACCCCAGAAGATATGTTAAGAGCCTGTGTTATTGATTTTAAGGTAAGTTGGGATGATCACCTACCATTGATTGAGTTCTTCTACAACAATAGTTAGTATTCTAGCATCACCATGGTAACTTTTGAAGTTCTTTATGGTAGAAGATGTAGGTCTCTGGTTGGATGGTTTGAGGTTAGTGAGTCTTTACTCCTTGGTTCCAAGATTATATAAGAGGCTATAGAGAAAGTTGGGGTGATAAGGTATAGATTGATGACAGCCTATATTCGGCAAAAGTCTTTTGCCAACAATAGGAGAAGAGATCTTGAGTTTCAAATAGGTTATCAGGTCTATTTTATGATTTCACCTATGAAAGGGGTGATTACATACGGTAGAAAAAGGGAATTTAAGTCACCAATATTTTTTTCCTTATGTGGTTTTAAAATGGGTTGGAAAAGTTGCCTATGAGCTAAAACTACCTAGTGAACTAGCTTCGGTTTCTTTGGTGCTTCATGTTTCTATGCTCAACTAATGCATAGGCGACACGGTGTCTATTCTACGTATTGAAAATTTAGGTGTATATGAGAACCTATCCTATGAAGAGGTTCCGGTTGAGATCCTAGATCTCCAAGTCAAAAAGTTGAGGAACAAAGAGGTTGCCTCCGTAAAAGTCATGTAGAGGAACCATCTTGTTGAGGGTGCAACATGGGAGGCCGAGGATGACATGAAGTCCCGATAACCTCATCTTTTTACTCCTTAAGGTTACACATCCCTCTTAATAAAGAAAATAATTAATAATATCACATTGACTTGATTTCTAAATAGGTGCATGTTTTGGTAAAAATTGTACCAAATTGAGTTTTAAGAAACCACCTTCATGCTCTACTTTTGCACCTATATGAAACGGGTATGCATGTTGTCTTCTTAAGAATTCGTTGTTTTTGTTGTTTTATAGAGAAGAATGATAGAATTGTAATTCTTTGATGTATTTTGAGATCATGTTGATGTTGAGAAGGTAGTTCTTCATTATGTGTTATGAAATGTTGAGCTCTTATATGTTGTGCATCATGAATTGAGTTGCTATGTGTAATGTTGTGGTATTTGTTGAAAGGAGTTGTGAAGTAATCCTATGAGATTTTACTCATCATAATTATATGTTATTATTGGTTGGGCTGCTAGTATTAAGTCTATCCTTTCCCTCCAAGAGATTTTAGTGTTATTCAGGGACAAATGTTCCTATGGGGGGATAATGTAACACTCCGGAAGTTCCATGACTTAGACTAGATCTTCCCCTATTAAATATTTAAAGATCTATATTAATTTGTTAAACTCAATTAGAAATGTTTAGAGCCAAAACAACAAAGAAAGACCTTGACATTTGGAAACTAGCTAAATTGAACTGGTAAAAGTCCCTATGTATGGTGACGGTTTGGGAGTGTCACATGAAGTCTAATACTTGTTAAAGAACTTTAAATAGGTTAAATATTGTATAAAGGATCAAAACGTCCAGTAAATACTCCACAAGGACCACCTAAAGGGTCCTTGAAGAGGACCCAAACATTGGCGAGCAAGCTTCCAAAGCAGCTTGTGACAGCAAAGATGTAGATCCAGCCACGCGTCGCGCAGCCAGAAGAAGGAAGGCAAAAAGTTGCCTCGCGATGCGGGGCCTTCATGAGGCTCACTGCCTCGATCCAAATTTCAGAAAAAAAGAATTGAAATTGCCCCCGCGACGCGCAGCCACTTCCCAAATTCGTCCGCGTCGTTTTTAAGTCAGTTTAATTTCATAAAGTTACCCAATTATGTGAGGGTTATTTTGAGTAATTTAGGGGACGTGTTTATATTGGTTTTAGGTCAGTTTAAGTCACTATCACGCAATCCAAATCATATTTACCAAATCACTCTCATCTCTCTATAAACACTATCTCTACTCAACCACCATTGAAGAGAATTGGAATCTTGGAGAAGAAAGTTATGTTCTCAACTTTCCTTTTCAAAATTAATGGATTTAATCGTCATTAATGTATGGGTTCTTCTCTCTTGGGATTCCTTTCCCCAATAGGTCATTTCAAAGTGGTTTCTAAACAATTCAAATTCCTCGGGTTTTTACTCTACCAATGGGTTTTCTTCCAAACTCGAAATTGTTGACTAATTATGACAAATTATGATTTTCTATGGCTAATTAAGTATGTAGTGTTGACTAATTGATATGTATCTATTGTATTTCTTGTGAGGCACGTTCTTTCCCTAAATAATGGATTCGATTATTTTATATCATTCACTTAATATCATTTAATGTTGGGATTGGAACTATTGCTTGAATGAACTCATAAATGAATCCCTTTCCCTTAACCCTAGCTATGAATTGGTCTTGTATATGACTAGAGTGGTTTGTATTGGATACGATATGGTATATTTCACTATAGTATTGGATGATTATGATGAATTAAGAGGAATTTCTTGATGAAGATTCTTGGAAGCAATAGATAAGTCTTCGAAAGTCAGGATTACTCTATTATATTGATGTTAGCCTATAATTGAAGTTGTTATGCAATTCAAGTATTTATGATGTTTCTATGCATATATGATGGGCTATGAATATGTTAAATATGGGATCATGGTAAGGGTATGATAATGCAAGGTTAATGATGTTTCTCTTGTATGCCTTACACAATAGCATATGATATGTTAATGTCACTAATGAAGGGTTGTGATGAAAGGAAATTCTTATGCTAAACCTAATGAGCTAATGATCATATTTATACAATGAGTTAGTCTCCTATGAAATATAATCAGATTGAAGATTAATGATAACTTAAAGGCAATTTAAAAGGGACTTTAGCTTAGCACCGAGTAAACTAGATATGAGAGGTGTCCCTTCCCAAGTTGGAATGGGTAGGTTAATAATGACTCTCATGAGATAGATATTCCCATGCAATATGGAATTATGAGTTTCTAATATATCTCGTAGTTCCATAACTATGTTTCCCCCATAGGAATACTAGGTAGTTGATCCACATAGAATGTTATGTTCATGTTATTGTTCTAATTTGGCAAGTATGAAAACCTTCTTTTCGCGTAGGGTTTCATGACACGAGATTCTATGTTTATCGCACCTGGTCTAATGTCGGTTAAGGTGATTTTTCCCTAAAGTAAAACAAAAAACTAAAGTAAATTGATATTGACTAGGGTAACTTGAGGAGTCTACTTTGTGTAGGTAGGGATATGGGACTCTACCTAGACATTGCACGAGTTGACTCGAATGGAATACCTAGGAGATTGATCTTATGTACAATGAATATGAAAGGTATTATACTTATGATATATGATGTTACTCTTATATGATATTGTTTATGTTGATGAACATGTTGTTGGTTTATATTGCTATATGTGGTGATGACTACTTATGTTTTAAGTTGTATGAAGAAAAGCATAACTTATGGTCTCCTATCTTGTTTACCTTATATTGTGGGGTTATGGGGATTCACATGAGCATTGCACTTGTACCCTTGGGATGTGATTATTGGTAAGTGTTGTGTATTAAGTTTATATGAATTATTGAACATGATATGTTAATATGACTCTATGATGATGTGACTTTGGTTATGATCATTCTTTATGTTGTTGTGATCCTTTATCTTGTATATGCTCTATTGTATGTGCATTAAAGGCTTTCAAATGACTTAGAATGCTTTCTAAAGAAATTGTCCTTTTCATGCATGTCTTTAAATGTTTTATGTGCACATACCCATAGTACAAGTGCATATTAACCCATCTGCTTTATATATCTACAATTGTAGGGTCCGACTATTCAAGCTTAAAAAGGTCAATTGAAGAAGCTTGGAATTGTTTCCCCATGTGTTGGTAGGTCCTCATGTTCGGTGACACTATCATTTAATTACTCTAGCCATTAAGATTGTAGTAGTATAAGAGATACAATTTTATTCCTTTTATCATTCGAATCTACTGTAGTAACGCCTATATGGCACAATGATATTGTATTGGTTAAGTCCAGGATTCGTACCCTTTAGATGGTTTTTATGTTAGACAATTTTATTAGACTATCGTATGTATGTTCATCATGTTTCTAAAATGGAAGCCTAAGTAAGCTTCCATGTGAGAGGTCTATGTATACCCGAATATATGATAAACGTGAAGTCTAAGTATACTTCACATAGTATATGCAAAAGTTTTTAATTTTCCGCATTATTAGCCTATTATATGTTATGGCGAATGCTAAGGGCTTGTCTAAGTCCTCTCAAGGAAGACGACGTCTGCTAAATCTAGGGGGTGCTCTCTAGATATGACAGAAACACCCATTTGGGTATCAGAAAGGCCACCCTAAAACTGGTCGCCAAATTCCTATTATTGCTTGTTCAGAATAGATTGTCACCAATCCAAGCCGATAACCTCGTCATATGGGACGGGAAAATTATGGTGGCAGCATTAGATGCAAGGATCAAAATAAACTTGGCAAAATTGATACTGGCAGAAATACACAAGAATGCATTGAAAACCACCACCATTTACCCTTTTAGTATATGATTTTCTAGATTTGCAGGGATGCTAGAGTGCCGATTTTGCACTATGATAAGGTGGTGCATGTTGCAGGGACCTTTGATATTTGACTCATTCAGGATGAGGGGAATGTGGCAGTACAAGGGTGAGGACCCCAAGTTAATTTATAGATAGGTGATGATGTGGTTCATATGATAGAGCAAATGTAGGGAGATAAGACTGCACCAATAACCGATGCACTGACTTCTTCCTCACATGTTTGTAGTTAGGCTCCGAGTTCATATAGAGCCACTCCTACATTCGGAACATCGATCGTACTGCTAGTCCGCATCCTAAAATGTAATAACCAAATTGCCACATTATTGCACCTGTTAAAGTCTTGGATGCAGAAATTTATGCAAAGTTTGAGGGACATGTTGAAAAGAGGTTGGAGATGTTACCTCCAGGCTGACGTTGATGCTATCGAAGCCACACCTGCTGTTGTAACACAGAGTGTATGTTAGACCCCAAAAATGAGTTAAGGTGTCTAGAGCCTCACATGTTCCTAATAATCTTACAAATATGTTAAATAAATGTTTTATAGTATGCATGCATGGGTTGATGTCATTTGGAAGTAAAACGTCAAGGGACGACCAAGACGTTCGATGATTAGTCACCAAGGGATCCTTAAGTGATTTTATATACTTATGTGAGTTTCATGGACTTGGGAAGTCCTTATATGATTAATAATTATGTTTATAGGCATGGAATTATGTTTTATGAAGTTTGGAGGTTCAACGTCCAAGAACGCTCAAGATGTTCAAAAGTTAACCCTTGGACGCACTTGTGAGTGCCTTGCATGTTTTGATGTGTTGAGTAAGTTGTTTGAAGATCAAAGAGGTACGGTAGGTCCTTGAATAGTGTATTAGGGTTCGAAACGGCCAGGCAAAACTCCCCAAAGACCAACCAAGGGGTCTTGTAGGCAAAAGTTGTCCCAAGTTGGCAGCTTACTGCCTTGGTGTTCACGGACGACTTCACGGCCAGTGAAGTGGACCACAGTCCGTGAAGTAGGAAGTGGAAATTCCTTAGACATTTCGAGGCAAGTAAATACAATGAATACACTTCCTGAAGGACCACGGACCATCATAAGGGTCGTGAACCACCTTCACGGTTTGTGAAGGTTGCCATGGTCCCTGTGCGGGCTGGTCACGTTTTGATTTCAAAATTAATTCCGTTTGATCAGATATTAATTGGGGTTTATTTTAAATGGTTTATACATAAAATATAAATTGTTTAATTCCTCCCAATTTAAAAACCCGATACCCAATTAAATTCTAAAAATTAGACTTCTCTCCCTAAACCCTCACTAGAAACCTCCATTGGAAATGAAGCTCATGGTCAGCTTGTAGATTGGATTTACATGTATTATTAACCATGTTTTAGTTGGTTCTTCATCTAATAAGGGTATGGTTATCCTTCATCTTTACATAACCTCTCATTTGAAGAGTTCGTTCAAAGCTTTTCAAAAGAGATTTCATGATCAAACCTTCAATCTTTCAATCTAGCCAAGGGTTCTTTCTCAAAAAAATTTCAAAGTATTTATCATGATAAATTGATTATAATGTATTGGTTTAACGTGAATTTCAATCCAATTGCATTATGAACCAATGTTATCTTCAACTCTAGATTTAGCCTATGCATGGACATTTTGATCGTGACTTTGTATTGATGGAATTATGATACTATTGCATTGAATGGCTTATATATACTGTTTATTACATATAGTAATGATGAACTATTGATGAATGATACATGTGTATCAATACATGAATGTTTGGATAAAACTAGCCTATGTTCCTATATGTGTTAACTTTAAGCTAGACTTTATGGAAATTGTTGTGGGATTTCGATTTTGTAAAGATTATTGTAAATAATGCCTTAGGTTGATATTATGGATTAATTTTTGGTATGAATCCTTGATTATCAAATTAAAGGTGTCTTGGTAAGAATTGATCTACATGTATCTAGCCTAAAGATTGATAATGATATGTATGTGATGCGATCTTGGTTCTAGGTTAGATGAAGCATGACTTAGATTAGGTTTCTACTTGTTTAGAAACTGTCCTATATGTAAATTGTTGATGGATTATGAATGATTATCAAAGCTTCGGTGAATTTGTGAGATTGCATACTTCCTATACTCTCTATTGAATTAACAGTTTAGTGCCTATGTTGGTATCATGATCTTGTAGTGATTTAAGTATTATTTCTTTTATGTTAATGTATATTTAGATACTGCCCTATACTTGAATTGTTTCTGAAATACTTGTATTGATTAATTATGATCTAAGGTTAAAGGATTGGTAAGAATTGTTCTATTCTTCTACTTCTCTATAGTATTATGGAAAGAATTTGCCTTGCATGGAATTGTGTGGTATGTTTTACTTATGGTAGTGGTGTTTACTTTATTTTCATTATATATGATTTTACCATGGCCTTGAAGTAAAATTGATGAATATATGAGTGTGTAGGTATGATGATCACACTATTTGTAACTTGTTCCTAGTCGAATATATGAGTGTGTAGGTATGATGATCACACTATGTGTAACTTGTTCCTACTCTTATATTCTAGTTGTGAATCTAGGTTATGTAGCTACTGTTATAAGCATGTAAATGGTTATGTTAGGATCATGTGTAGGTGATGCCCTTAATGAAGTGTTAAGGATTGATGATCCCTACCCATGTACCCTTATGTGTAAGTGTGAATACCTAGGTTAGGAGTCTTCTATGTAATGTGAAGTTTGTCTATCCTTGGTTGTGCATTGTGGTCTTAAGAGGGTATCTGACTCAATGTGCTGTTGATAGCCATTAGGTGATCATGTTGACCAATGTACATACACTCACACATTTTAAATGCTTACGATGTAGTAAAGGTTCATGTTGTCTAATGAATGGTTGATCTTATATTCACTAAATGCCAACTATTATGAATCTAAGGTATATGAATATGAACTATGATTATGTATCCCTTAAATCGGATGACTTGATAGGTGTACTAGTATGGGCAAGGGTATAGGACCTTGTCTATGATTTGCACATGTGTACCTTGATAGGATAGTTCATAGGTTTGGTTTCTATGTACATGAATATGAATGCATGAGTATTTTATACACATGTGTGGCATAAAGATGTAATGTGAAAGGATTACTCACATGTATATAACACATGAATGATGATCTATTCAATAGAGGGGAACTTGAATTGTGTTTCTCAAGTGTACCCTAAACTAGATAGGTGCTTGAATATGCTATGAGATAAACATATAAGGTGTCAATATCCTAAGCCTATGTTTTATAAAGAAATGTAATAAAGTCTTTTCAATTAAGAAAACTTAGGTTAGCACTGAGTGAACTTGACAATGATAGGTGTTGGCTTCCATTGGAGAGATTCACCGTTGGCTTCTCATAGAGTGTTGATTTCCCTTAGAGGAACATTTACATATGGTTCCACATGAGGTGTTGACTTTCCTTTGAAGAAGGTTCACCCATGGTTTCTCATGAGATGAGGCTCCAATGCTTATTACCATGTAGAGGGTTATAAATATCTCTTAGTTCCATAAACTATGTTTGCCACATATGATCTAGCAAGTGAATTCACTTAATATGCTAGGATATATGTTAATGTTCTACCTTGGCTAGGTTAGAACACCTTCCCTTGGCATTAGGCTCTACAACACCAAATTCCATGTTTAGCACCCATGGTCTTAATGTCTGTCAAGGCTATAGTTTCCCTAAAGTAAAATGGGCAATGGAATTTAAGTAAAGTAAAGGGACCCTAACTAGGATAACCTAAGAGAAGGTACTTAGAATAGGTGGAACTAATGAACCCATCTATGCATTGCACAAGTAGCTCTCTAGGGAGTTCTAGGAAGGTGGTCTAATGTATGTGCATATGTTTATAATTCTCTTGCATGACATTGTGTTAGTGTCTAAATGATGTGATGATATGCATGATATGAAACTCTAATATGACTATGTGACTAAGCTCCTACATTGAAGTGTATATTGCTGACTATAATATTGTTTTCGGTATATGAAGTATATGTTAAGGCTTGTGGTCTCATGATAGGTTTACTAAGCATGTGTGAGGTTGTAACGCCCCAAAATGAACTAAGGTGAACTAGAGCCTGGTGGTTTTCTAATAAGTTAATTTTAAGTTAAAATGATTTATATTAGTGTTCTTAGGAAGTGTGTGAAGTTAGGTTTAGTTTGGAGGTCAAACGCCCAAGAATGTCCATGACGTTTGAAAGGTGTGCCTTAGATTGTACTTGTGTGTCTTGATGTGTTTGTGTGAGTTTTACATCTTCTTTTTCCTTGAAATTAAGGTGGGATGTTCCTAATACCTAGAATACTTAGTTTAGAGGTTTAACGTCTGGGAATGACACCACCTTGGACCCACAAGGGGCCCTAGATGAAGGGCCCAAGAATTGGACAAGACTGCCAAGAACACTGCCCAAACGACGGAGTAGTCTACTGGGCGTAGGTCCATCGACGCCCCTTCGACTGAATGGCGTCGTACCATACTTGGTGGGAAACTCATCCCTCCCTTGAACCTGTCTATGATATCATCGACACCCAGCAGCACGGGCCGTTGATCAATCAACACCCAGTAGCTTGGGTCGTCGATTGGCTCATTTGAAAAGTTGTTGGAGCTTGCTGCCTACTTGGGGTGTTTTGTGTAAATTCACCCCAAGTCATTTATAACTCTAGGTTAATATTTTTAGTCTTTCAAAGTTATATTAAGTTAGTTTTAAGCCCTAGACCTATACAAGACCCCTCACTTCAAAATTCAAACACTCTCTAAAGACAAACTCTCTCAAAGTCACCATTGAAAGCTAGAGGTCAAGGAAGGATAGAAGGGATATTTGGACGTGATTTCTTCACAAAACTCTTGGGTTATGGTATCCATTCTTGAATACCCTTTCATTCAAGAATCCATCTCCAATTAATTTTAAAAAAAGGTTTTCACCCTAACTTCTATTATCTTCAACCCAATATGGGTCTTGCATGAAAATGTCTCTATTAACTAATTAATGATGTTATTAATGTTATTTGGCGATTCTAATGCTAAAACCTTGATGAAATCATGTTAAAGTTTAATTTCAAGTTGTTGTTTATGAAATGGGTCAAATGAGTATGTTTTATTTATTAAATGAGCTTTGATCTTATTGTGATGTAATGATGAATTAAAATTTTTATAGGGTTTATTATGATGAATAAATGATAAAATTTTTATAGGTTTTTATGCCTTAGTAAATTGAAGAGTTACTTATATTTTATTGTTCTTATGATAAATTGATCTTGAGTGGTATGGTCCACCTTCTTGGTGGCGGTGCTTATTTGATTAATTGGTGATGTTTATTATGCATTGAGAATGTGATCTTAAAGGTCTAAATTGTAGAATGAATAGAAATTGTAAATATGTCTTTTTTTGTGATTGAGAAGCTTTAATGGTATGTTTGACCTAGATTTTGGTCTAATTGAAGAATGTGACTTAGTGAAGTCTGTAATGTGTGTAAGTTTAATAAATGGAAGTCTAAATCATGTTTAGATGTGATGTATATGAAATGATTTCAATATGAGAGGTGTGCTCACATGTACACACACACTTTAAGTGAATGAATGAAGCTAAGTTTAGTAAGAAGGGGAGTCTTATGAGGGACACTCTTCATGTGTTGAGATGAAGTGTCTAGTACAAACCTCACTATTCCCAATGAGTTTTCAAAGAATAGGTCGTAGGATGAATGCACTCTGTGAGTTGAGATGTTGCATTTGTTTGTTATCCTTAACCTATAATCTATTATGTGAGAACCCGTTGGGAGTTACGCCTAGGACCGAGAGGATAGAAAGAAGAGGTGGAATACACTTCGTGTGTTGAGATGTCATATTCCCTTATACCTCTTGAGATGAGTACTCCTCCTTAGTAAAGAATGAGTCACTTAGTAGCAATCGCTCTATCCCTTAACTATGTGCCCGCATAGGTATAGTTATTGTGAAAGCCATGTAAAAGCTAAGAAGTACGACCTTACTCTAGACAAGTGAGGCTCCCTCATCCGATAGGGGTTAATATCGGGATTCCATGCCTATCTCTCATGGTCTTTGTCGGTTTAGCTAACCCCCACAGAATTATTGAAAATGATAAGTTGTCTAATTAATGTGATACATATCTGATTTTGATTGAAATAAGTCTTCTAAAAGAACATACTACTTAGGATAGGTGGTGGTATGGGACGCTACCTATCTATTGCACTAAGTAGGACCTTCTGAATGGGAAGACATGGTCCCAAACCTTCTAAAGGAATGAACTACTTAGGGTAGGTGGTGGTATGGGACGCCATCCTACTCATTTCACTAAGTAGGCATTCTCAAAGGGAAGTCTTTTGTGTTTTGTTGGGAGTTCTTCTATGGTCTTGTCTTTTAATGGTGATATATTTTCCCAAGGCGAGTAAGCAGAACAATTTAGTCTTGAGGATCGCTTAGGTGTGCATTGAACGAAATGTTTAGACGTTTCCTTCATTTTTGGCCTTAGAGAATCTTGGGGTTATCCTTAGGTAGGGAAACTCCTACGGAAATGGGCTCACTTCCTCATTTGCAATACTTTGCGAGTGCACCATTGTTGGAGTCTTTAGTATAATGTAAAGATTTTAAATCTACTATAATGACTTAAAATGGTTCACTGTAATGTCAGTGGAGTAGTTCACTATAAATGCATCTTTTTGATCTATTTGTTCTAACGTGCTCAAATCCTTGGGAATCCATTAGGAGCGCTAGTGGGGGTGATAGTATGGGATGCTACTCTCACATTGCATTTAGTGTGACTTAAGAGTCCTATTGGAGGAGATTACTTGTGTGAGAGTCGTATATATGCGTAGTTCACTGTAATGTGTGATGTCTTTACTATAAAGTGTAATTTTGAGGTAAACTTATGGAAATTCTTCTTTAAGTGTTAAATGATGTTTCTTATGTTGTTTTGTTCCTAAGTTCATGAATGTTTTATTAAATTGGCATGAAAACTTATTTTTTTCTAAAATATCCCTTTTTACATGTTTTTGTATATGCCATACTTAGTACATTGTTGTACTAACCCCATACTTTTATATACCTTATAAGTATAGGTTGGAAGCATTTGGAAGATCGAAGTTGAAGCTTGGGAATTCTATCTCTCAAAATTTGGTATGTCCTCATATATTAGAGGAAATAATTTATGTTTCTTAGTTTCATTATTAAGACTTAATTTGTATTTCCTTTTATTGTAAAGGTTCGTGTCCCTAAGATTATAAGTTGTCTCTTTAAGTTGGCTTGTGACAATAAGATTTCCTAGTATTTATGAAAGATTTATTTTATTTAATTATCGTGAAAAGTTTTAATTTCCACACTACCATTCATTCTTTATGTAATCAGTAAGAGTTGAAGGGATTGTACAAGACTCCAATGGGTCAAATACGCCCGACCATGATCCGTGAATTAACCCTAACTTCTAGGGGGTACTTTCGGGTCCTGACAGACTTTGTATCAGAGAATAAGGTTCTGCGAAATTGTTTAAGGTCTAAAAGCCTCACAAGCCACATCTAGTAGTATCTTGGTCAGTGGTGTCAGCCGCGACCCATCCATGGACAAGAGGCTATAGGATGCTAGAAGTTTCACATTCTTCTCTATTATAATGTCGTGCCTTATAGTTGAGTTTATAAGGTGTCTTTTCTCAACCTCTTCTCTTTTTGTTTTTAGGACATGAATATGAGGAGATCGACCGCTAGAAGGGAGGAGGTGGTGTACATAATGAGAGGATCCCTCTCCGTGGCAAAGTTCCTATTGGTGGCCTAGAGGAGGAAGAGAATGTGGAGGTTCCCCTTGAAGAACCTCAAGTGCATACGGAACCTCAAGGGCATCAAGTGCCTCCTATGCCCCAAGCTCCTTTTGTTGAGGGTGATATGACTAATGCGGAGTTGAGGTCTGCCCTAATGAACGTGACCCCACTCATGACGGCTCAAGTTCATGTCATGAACAATCACTTTGTTGCCCAAGCAAATCAAGGAGATAGGCCCCAACCAAACTCTAGTACACCCGCTTCAAGGATTCATGATTTCATGAGGATGAACCGTCCAACTTTTCATGGCACTAAGGTGGATAAAGATCCACAAGGCTTCATAGATGAGGTATTAAAAGTGGTAGATACTATGGGTGTGACCCCTAAGGATAAAGAGGAATTGGTTGCTTACCAACTTATGGATGTTGCTTAAGTGTCGTATGAGCAATGGAGAGGTTAGAGACCGTTAGAAAGAGGTTTGGTTGATTGTGATGAATTCAAAGAGGCTTTCCTAGATAGGTTCTTTCCCCTATAGTGGAGGGAGAAGAAAATGGTTGAGTTCATGAATCTTCGTCAAGGGGGGAATGAGCGTGCAAGAGTACTCTCTCAAATTTACCGAACTCTCTAAGAATGCCCGGACCATGGTAGCCAACCCTAGGTCTAGGATGAACAAGTTTGTGATAGGAGTGTCTACCTTGGTGGAGAAAGAGTGTCGTACGACAATGTTTCTTAATGACATGGATATCTGTAGGATCATGGTTTATGCACAACAAATTGAGGAGTCCAAAATTAGGTAGATAAGGCAAGAGGGAAAAAGGTCTAGGTTGGATGATTCTAGTCACCAAAAGCCTAAGAAAAGGTTCTATCATCAAGATTCTTCCATGGGGAACAAGGATAGGGATCCAAACCAACATTCTCAAGGTGCTTGTCATACATTTGAAAGGGCTAGGTGTCCTACTTGTGGGAAGCAACATTCAGGTAAGTGTCTTGTCAAAACGGATGGTTGTTTTAGTTGTGGTAGTAAAGGCCACAATATGAGGGACTGCCCTAACCTTAAAGCAAAGGTAAAAGATAGCAATCAATCTCCCCTAGATCCTAATGCTCCCAAGAAGAACCCTACCTATGGGATGGGAGCTAGGAAGGATAAATAATCCGGATTTGATGATCTTGGTAAGTCCCTTTATGATTGTTGTTTTTATGTTATGAGATATGTTTAGTGGTTTTATTGTTCATGTGATCATGTCATCTTGATGAATCACTCTAAGAATGGAATTTTGAAATTTTGAAGTATGTTGGACAGTGGCTACAACGATGCACTGTAATATTTTTGGTTTTTTAAAAAAAAATTGTTTTGTCTTGAATTGAAGTTACAATGTGTGCAGAAGTGTTGTATATGAGCATGTTTAATGTTGGAGAAGGTAGTTCCTCCTTAAAATAAGGTTTGGGATTAGTTTTGGAAAATTTTGAAGTTGGCAAGAGTTGCTTATGTTCCTAGTGTTTGAAAGTGTGAATTGATGCTCCTTGCTAGTTGATACTTTGATTGTTGATGTTTTGATCATAAGTGTAATGTGTTATGTGATACTAAGTGATTCCTTGTTGTTCTTGAAGTTTAAGTGTCATTCAAGGACGAATGTTATTCCAAGTGTGGGAGAATGTAACTCCCCAAAATGAACTAAGGTGAACTAGAACCTCGTGGTTATTTCTTGAGTTATTTTTTAGTTAAAATTAGTTATATTAGTGTTTTTAGGAAGTGTGTGAAGTTTGGTTAAGTTTGGAGGTCAAACACCCAAGAACGTCCATGACATTTGGAAGGTGTGCCTTAGATAGTACTTGTGTGTGTTGATGTGTTTATGTGAGTTTTACGTGTTAGTTTTCCTTGAAACTGAGGTGGGATGTTCCTAAGACCTAGACGACATAGTTTAGAGGTTAAATTTCGGGCACGACCCCACCAAAGACCCACAAGGGGCCCTAGATAAAGGGCCCAAGAATTGGACAAGACTACCAAGAACACTACCCAAACGACGGAGGAGTCTACTGGGTGTAAGCCCATCGACGCCCCATCGAGTTAGGGGCGTCGTCCCAAAACTTGTGGAAAAATCATCCCTCCCTTGAACCAGTCTCTGATGTCATCGACGCCAAGCAGCACGGGCCGTCGATCAATCGACACCCAGTAGCTTGGGTCGTCGATTGGATCCTTCAAAAAGCTGTTGGAGCTTGCTTCCTACTTGAGGTGTTTTGTGTAATTTAACCCCATGTCTTTTATATCCCTAGGTAAATATTTTAACTTTTTTTATGTTATATTAAGTTAGTTTTAAGCCCTATACCCAGACAAGACCCCTCACTTCAAAATTCTAACTATCTCTCTAAAGACAAACTCTCTCAAAGTCACCATTGAAAGCTAGAGGTCAAGGAAGGATAGGAGGGCTGGTTGAACGTGATTTCTTCACCAAAATTCTTGGGTTTTATTTCTTATTGAGGTATGGTATGCATTCTTGAATACCCTTTCATTCAAGAAGCCATTTCCAATGAATTTCAAAAAGGGATTTTCACCCTAACTTCTATTATCTTCAACCCAATATGGGTCTTTCTTGAAAATGTTTCTATTAACTAATTAATTATGTTATTAATGTTAGATGATGATTCTAAGGATAAAACCTTGATGAAATCATCTTAATGTTTACTTTCAAGTTGTGGTTTATGAAATGGGTCAAATGAGCATGTTTATGTATAAAATCAACTTTGGTCTTATTGTGTTGTAATGATGGTTTAGATACTTCCCTAAGGGCCTTATTAATATGAATTAATGATAAAATGTTTATAGGTTTTTAGGTATTAGTAAATTGAAGAGTTGCTTATATTGTATTGTTCTTATGATAAATTGATCTTGAGTGCTCTGGTCCACCTTCTTGGTTGCGGTGCTTATTTGGTTATTTGGTGATTTTTATTATGTATTGAGAATATGATCTTGAAGGTATAAATTTTAGAATGAATAGAAATCTTAAATGGGTCTTGTTTTGTGATTGTGAAGATTAAATGGTATGTTTGACTTAGATTTTGGTCATTAAAAGAATGTGACTAAGTGAAGCATGTAAAGTGTGTAAGTTCAATAAATGGAAGTCTAAAGCATGTTTAGAAGTGATGTATATGAAATTATGTCTATATGGAAGGTGTTCTCACATGTACACACACACTTTAAGTGAATGAATGAAGATAAGTTTAGTAAGAAGGGGAATCTTGGGGAGGAAACTCTTCATGATTTGAGATGAAGTGTCTAGTAGCAATCTCACTAATCCCAATGAGCTTTCCAAGAATAGGTCGGAGGATGAATGCACTTCGTGGGTTGAGATGTGTCATTCATTATTTATCCTTAACCCATAATTTTTAATGTGAGAATCTGTGGGAAGTTATGCCTAGCACCGACAGGATAGGAAGAAGAGGTGGAATACGCTTCGTGAGTTGAGATGTCGTATTCCCTTATACCTATAAAGATGAGTACTCGTCGTTAGTAGAGAATCAGTAACTTAGTAGCAATCTCTCTATCCCTTATCTATGTGCCCGCACACGTATAGCTATTTTGAAAGCCATGTAAAAGCTAAGAAGTACGACCTTACTCTAGGCAAGTGAGGATTCTTCATTCGATAAGGGTTAATATCGAGATTCCATGCCTATCTCTCATGTTGTTTGTCGGTTAAGCTAACCCTCCACAAAAGTAATGAAAATGATAAGTTCTCTAATTAATGTGATACCTATGTGATTTTGATTGAACTAAGTTTTCTAAAAAAATGTACTACTTATGATAGGCGGTGGTATGGGACGCTGCCTATCCATTGCACTAAGTAGGACTTCCGAAAGGGTAGACATGGTGCCAAACCTTCTAAAAGAATGTACTACTGATGGTAGGTGGTTGTATCGGACATCATCCTACTCATTTAACTATGTAGGCCTTCCGAAAGGGAAGTCTTTCGTTTTTGTTGGGAGTTCTTCTAAGGTCTTGTCTTTGAGTGGTGACTCATTCTACCGAGGCGAGTAAGCTGAATGGGGTAGTCTTGAGGATCGCTTGGGTGTCCGCTGAAGAAAGTGTTTAGACGTTTCCTTCATGTCTTACAATAAAGAATCTTGGTTTTATCCTTATGTAGGGAAACTCCTACAGAAATGGGCTCACTTCCTCATTTGCAATACTTTGGGAGTTCACCATTGTTGGAGTCTTTAGTTTAGTGTAATGCTTTTAAATCTACTATAATAACTTAACATGATTCACTGTATCTTAAGTGAATTAGTTCATTGTAAATGCATCTTTTTGATATATTTGTTGTAACGTGCTCAAATCCTTGGGAATCCATTAGGAGCACTAGTGGGAGTGATATTATGGGATGCTACTCTCACATTGAACTTAGTGTGACCTAAGAGTCCTATTTGAGAAGATTACTTGTGTGAGAGTCATATATATGCGTAGTTCACTGTAATGTGTGATGACTTTACTGTAAAGTGTAATTTTGAAGTAAAATTATGGAAATTCTTTTTTAAGTGTTAGATGATGCTTCTTATGTTATTTTCTTCCTAAGTTCATGAATGATTTATTAAATTTGCATGAAAGCTTATATTTGCTAAAATGTCCCTTTTTACATGTTTTTGCATATTGCCATACTTAGTACAGTGTTGTACTAACACCATATTTTATATACCTTATAAGTATAGGTTGGATGCCTTTGAAAGATCGAAGTTGAAGCTTGTGAATTCTATGTCTCAAGATTTGGTATGTCCTCATATATTCAAGGACATAATTTATGTTTCTTAGTTTCATTATTAAGACTTAATTTGTATTTCCTTTTGTTGTAGAGGGCAGTGTCCCTAAGATTCAAAGTTGTGTCATTAAGTTGGCTTGTGACGATAAGATTTCCTAGTATTTGTGAAAGACTTCTTTTATTTAATTAACGTGAAAAGTTTTTATTTCCGCACTACTTTTCATGCTTTATGTAATAAGTAATAGTTGAAGGGATTGTACAATTCTCCAAAGAGTCATGTACGCCCGACCACGATCCGATAGTTAACCCTAACTTCTAGGTGGTACTTTCGGGTCCTGACAGAAGTTATGGGGCTTCACATGTACATTGCACTAGTAGTCTTAGATTGGGATTTTGAGTAAGTTCTTATAATGTTCTATGTGAATCGAAATTCGTATATGTGTAAAAGTGAATAGAGTTCATTGTGATGTCCTTAAGGTCTTGACTTATATGTGTGTATGATGTAATATACTACTATGATCATATTTGTTTGCTTACGTAGGCTATATGAATGAGTACCTTGTGGCCTTAAGGTGATGCATTGCACTTAGTATTACTAGAAGGTTACTTGGGAAAGTCAAGGAGTTAGAATAAAAGGGCTTCACTTTAAAGTGAATAAAAGATCACTGTAAAGTGGGAGCGTTTACTGAAAGTGGTCCAAAATGTGACTTAAATGCAATGTGTAATTTTATATGACGTACAACCATCGAATATGCCTATATTAAGTGTGTGAAGTTTATAATGCTTGTTGTATCAATGTTTTATGAAGATTTCACAAAAGGGCATGATGCATGGTTTTAAGGAAAATGACCCTTTTAAATGCATGGTTGCCATACGTAGTGCATTCTTGTACTAACTCCATTCTTCTCTACCTTTTTACACAAAGTGTAGGTTATGGATACTTAAAGGATGTCTTTAAATGATGAGGAGCTTGATATGTGATTCCCAAGCTCAAGGAAAGGAATCCCTAAGTTCAAGGATGTCCTAATGTGTAGTTACTGTTAAGTCTTTTAATATTGTACTTATGGTTTATGGTGTAAGGGTCGTGTCCCTAATATACTCTAATGATGTTGAGTCTAAGATGTCAAAGAGACTTAGAGTCTAACGATGTATTATGGTATTTTATATATATATAAAGGAAGTGATTTTGTCGCATATAATGTTCTATTAAAGTTTTAAATATTTCGCTAAATTTACCTATCACAATATGATGAATGATAACTATGGGATTGTATAAGACCTACGAGAGGTCAAGTACACCATGTTACTTCTAGGGGGTTCTCCTTCGATGTGACGGTGCACATTCAAAACTTGGCGATGATACTGTTATGGGGGAACTTTTTGGTGCTGATGATGCAGGAATGATGCCAGAGTAAAAATGGGCCAAATTTAAGAAACATCAATCCATCCAAATATTCAATCTCACAGAGGAGGAAAGGGGTAGCCATAAGCAACGCCGACTATAAAAGAAAGTGAGGGAGGAATCCATTGTATATAAGCAGATGAGGCAGCTTAGAGTTCATGAGATGGGTGTTGGGGCATCTAGCTCCTTGCCTGTGACATTAGATGTTCGCACCACTCGTGGTGTAGTGATTAATGATGAAGGCACCACTAATGGTGACCTAAGTACTGTCGTGGGATATAGAAACTTGACCCTCCAACTAGTTGATGATTAGTCGACGCAACGCGCCACCGGATTGCTTCATCAAACTCTATTATTGTTTTCCATTTATTGTGCATTGGGATAATTACACGTATTTTTAAGAGGGTGGGGTAAATGGATTGTGAGTGATAGGGTGAAGCGTGAGTAACCCAACCCGTTGGGTTTTCTTACATGTGATCTTTTCCACCTAGAGACTGTTCAATTTCTGCTGAACTTACATGTTTAGTATGTGTAGAAGCATGGATAAAAATAAAGCATGATGTCGTGAATTTTTTTTTAAAAAATATGAAACCCATAAAAAATTGTTTTGCAGACATGCTGAAGTATGGATTAGAATAAGTTGAATGTGCTGGGCCTAGGTATGACATAAACGAGAATGATTTGATTGCATGACTTAAGCTAAAACCTAAATGGAGTAATCTCACGATTAATGATTAAACTAGGTTCCAAGTTTTTGTGAGAATTGTAGATGAATTAAACGATGTGGTGCAAATCTAGAACATGTCTTGTTAGTCCTGGTAAGTTAATCTACTATAGAGTCTCGAAGTTATTATAGGACCTTGTTCAGAATAGTCCACAAAAAGCCTAAAAAGAGTCCTACCAAATAAAATGATTTTTTCCCAGTGATCCTAATGCTTTGAGCCTAAAAGATATCAATTTTTTCTAACTCCTTAACTCACATTCCTTGAATCTAATGTTTTAGCCCCGGTCCCTCCATTGACATGTGTACCTCAACTAAGGATAAAAACCTATTATGAGGGTGGATAATTATAAAGTGACCTTGTTCTTTACTTTTACTTGACCTCGTGTATTGTGCGCCTCGACTCTTAACAAAGAAAAAAAACCATTACTTTAGGGTGGCTATGAAAGAGAAAATCTAAAGAAAAGTGGGTGTGAAAAGCCTTGGGTTTGGAAACTAAAAGAAAAGATTAAGTGAAAAAAAGAGTGTGACTTTGGGAAAGACTGAAATTCATGAAAAAGAAAGAGAGTGATAAAAATGAAAGAGCTAAAAAAGTGAAAGTCACACCTAAGGTTGAAAGGAATGAACAGAAAGAAGAGAAAAAGAGGTAGGATGTAAAGAGAGGGCAAAAAGAGATAGAAGGCGTAAATGTATTGTCAAGGAGGGCAGAAAGTCACTAAATGTACCCAAATGTACCACACTGAGCGTACATCAAAAGCTAAGAATGTTCTATAGTTATCCTAGAGTTTAGTTTGGAGAGTCTAGGCAGTAAAACTGTGGGAAACCTATGGTAGTGAGCACTAACTTTACTTAACAATTACTTCTGAGCATGAGAGTTGAATGAATCACTATACTCAAAACTTCGTTTACATTGTGTGAAAAAGGGGAATTTCAGTTTAAGGAAGGGCACCAGTGACATTGTCGGAAAGTTGATACTCTAGGGCTAACAAAACAGTAGATGTGGTGTTTTGATTTTTCTAATGTGTCACGTTTGGATACGCACAAATTATCTTATTTGAGTCTAAGAGAAAATAGCTTCACTCAAAATAAGAGTTAGATGGTGAGACACGTGAATCCTTGGGTGTAGAGTGCTTGTTTCTATGCAAGTGTCGTTTAGAGTCATAATATGTTGCTTTAGGACATACAATGATTTTATGTTGAGGGTGTTGATGTACTGTGAGTTTGCGGTACTATTGATACATTTTACTCATGATTTGCGCGAGTATGAGGGTCACTTTGTGTTAGTTTTATGTGTTTCGTTGTGATTTTAGGAAATAAACTCTGTCACGAAGATTTGAAGAGATAGCTAAATAAATTAAAGAAAAGAGTGACCTACGGATGCACTTACGGTACGTAGAAGGAGATACGATCCTTAGGTGATGATCGTGGGAGGATAAAGCAAAGGTAGTGTGGAAGCTCAGGGAAATGTTACTAAGTATTGAACCACGATTGTGACTTACGGACCGTAGAATGACATACAACCCGCACTATAGCTCCGTAGAAGTGATATGAGAAGTAGTTCAGGTGCATGATGTTGAAATATTCTAAGTATTAGTGAAACAGACACTTACAGACCATCGTATCAATGATTGTCCATAATATTTTACCGTAGAAGCTGACTGAGAAGTTCAGATTTTGAATGTTAGAAAATTGGCTAGGTATGGAGCAGGTAAGGTATCTACGAACCGTAACTGAACTCAAGGACAGTTGGTCAACCTCGTAGAATGAAGGTACGTCATATAGTTTATTTCCTTATTTTGTTTCCCATTTAACTTAGGATTTGTTTTCTATAAATAGTGGATGTAAACCCTATTTTTGGGAGTTAGATATTATTACATTTTCTTGAGTTCTTTTATGGGGATATTAACTTGTAATTTTACCAATTATTAAGTTTTTAAGTTGGTTTTAAAGATTTCAGTTTTGCAATTCAAGTTGGATTTCTGGGTTTATCATTCTTATTGCATAATTTCATGATTTTTTAACCAATAAGCATGAATGATGTTTTTGCTAATATGGGTAACTAAATAAAAAACTAGGGTTGTGGGAACCATGAGTTGTTAACAAAGTATGAATAGTAATTAACCAACTCTTGAATAAGTTTTTGCATACATTGATAATTTTTTCGTTTAGATGTCTTTTTAACGAGTGCACACGTATGAACTTGCCTTGTTGCTACTTTTCGTACCAATGAGGTAAGTAATAAGAAAATAATTATCAACATAGATGAGTGTGATACTATTATAGTGTAGTATAGATTGGTGCGAGGGTGAAAACTAAGTCATACGTCGATGAGATGCCTAATATAAGGTAAAGGTAAGAGTTACTAAATTATACATTCATAGCCGGACAAAGATGTGGGGTGAAAGTCTCCAAATTCCAGACCAATGATTTAGAGATGCATAACTTATCACTTTACATGTGAATTACCGTGTTATAAGCTTATGGAGAACAATTACACCCTAGTTACTTTCTCACCTTGATAACATAAAAAGTTGACCTTTGCTTATTTAATACTATTATAATATCAGGAATGTGTTTCACAAAGTCCTCCCCCCCCCCCCCCCC
>NC_028645.1:37991862-38006373 GCF_001406875.1 Solanum pennellii | reverse complement strand
CCCCCCGCTCTTTTTACTTAATTGTTTCATAATTACATTGACTAAAAAGACATTATCGTAGGTTAAAGTTAAGTCTTAACCATTTTCCTCGTGGGATCAACCCCAACCTACTATTTGGGTTCTTTACTTGATAACGGTAACATATTCTTCTTTAGGGAGGTGTAATTTGTGCATATTAGTAGCCAACTTAACTTTTAGCTATCTTAGTTTCATTTTTCCATAATTTCAACTTTTCAACCTCCAAATTCAAAACATATTATTCAAAAGCAATACTAAATGCATGAAGAGTTGAGTTTGTTCCAAAGAAGAACCTAAGTTAACGTCGTGAAACATTGTGGATATGATCTCAATGTTTACTTTAAGGGTTATCCAAGGTATCACTTGGTAGACTCTCTTTCTGCCTTGGGTTCAAATAAGATGAAATTTGACCTATTTTCATTTCCAATTATATAATGGATAATCAATCATAGGTAAATGTTTGTTTGAGAGTGGAGACTTTGTCTTTCATTTCTTTGAAAACATAGTCTCACCCGTCCACTTTATTGGGAATACTTGCATGCATTACTTCAGTATGAAAGTTCTCCGAGTCAGCCCTTTATTCCGTTGACTTTTGACATTCATTAGGTGGGACATATCATTCCTTCTCACCAACCCTTTCTTTCTAATTATTCCCGTGATTAATTCATTTTCTTTACGCTCTCTCAATCCACCATCTCTTTCTCTATTACAACATTGACTCCCACCCGACATTGGATAGCTCGAACTGAACCCACCTCCTTAATTAGAACGAAAATTCACTTAATCATTATACAAAGCATCAAAATGTACATCATCGGGTCTCTAACAATAACAATATTCACTGCTCTAGTACAACTACCCATTACATATTTTGAAAAAAGATCCACTTGTGTTCTCATTTTGGACATATATTGATCCCTCTGATGAACTTATTCAATCTTTTCTTTTGTCATCGTTAAAGTCAAGGAAGAAACGTGATTCTCTCGAGTGTACCATACTTTATCAATATTGGTCATTCCATTGAGGAGAATAGATGTTATTTCAAAAGGTTGTTGCATATATCCCTCAGATATAGTTTTTCAGCCACATCTTTGTTTACTAAGTCAGGGCTCCTATAGAAGTGTTGTAACAACACATTGTTCGGCTTCCTGTGAATCAGAAAGTGAAGTAGTAACTTCTGAAATCTCATCCACTTCTCATGTATTATTTCGCCCTCCAGAAAATTGAAGATCTGTAAATTATCTCTTCATACCATCATACTTGAAGTAGGGAAGAACCATACCAAGTATGCCACGGTAAGTTCATCCCAAGTAATAATAGAGTTCCTTGGTAGATCTGCTAACCACTTGGTAGCTTCTCCCATCAAAGGAAAAGGAAATAACTGAAGACAGACTTATTCTTGAGAGGTATTCATCAATAAGAACTGACACATGTATCTACGAAATTCTTCATATGTTCACGGGAATCCTTATGAGCCAACTGTCCATATAATCTTTTCATTTACCAAAGCTGCAACATTTTTCTCGTGACACGGAAGACAACATTCTCCTTATCATGAAGTAGATGTATTGCAGCAACACCACCCAATTGAATTAGGTCATTAACATAGTTCAAATTTTCAATACCATCTTGATGGCCAATTTGACAAGCATTACTCTTGTTTACGCTTATCTCTTCTTGTAATTGAACATAGCCAACACAAACACAAAACAAAGTAAGTCTATTCAACTACAACACACGAAGATCACAATTCAAATTTCAACAAGAGAATTCTAAATACCACTCCCTGGCAGCGACACTAGTTTTTATTAGTGCTCAACTATGCCTCATCCAATACTAGGTGTAGGATATCGTAATCTTGTATAAAACCCAATAATTGAGTTAGGGTCGAACCAATAGGGAGAAGATACAATACCAAATTCAATTTTGAAGTTATGAGTTTGATATAATCGGTTATAGATTAGAAATGAGCAAAATTGAATGAATCATAATGGGTTACACAATTGTAAGACGGGGGAATTTTTTGGTCATTTAACAACTAAAACTATGGAATCAACAGGTAAAAGGGACTTCTTACGGATGTGATCGCTTATAGGCTAATTTTTACTATATGGGTAATTTAAATTTAATAACAATCTATAAATTTAAGTAGGTAGGATAGATTATAGATGCAATAGGTTTCTCTCGAAAAACTATTATGATTCAAGCGAGTTCTATTAAACCTCGACAAGCTTAACAATATAAAAATCCCGAAATGAAAATTTTATATATTCTCTCTAGCTAGATAGCTATAATCGACTTTTGGATTTACTCTATAGATCTAAAACCCCATCAACCTAATAACTACAATCATTAATGGAAAACCATGGTTCTAAAACCTCTTTCTCAAGCAGGCTAGAACACTATGTTAGAATTTCATTTGCAAGTACAATTCAAATATTTATACACAACTATCAATTAAACCCACTTCCATTAACCATTTAAATCAGTAAAAAATAATATACATAAGTTAATTAAGAAAATAATCACATGATCACACCAAAAAGAATTAGGGTTTTAGCTACAGATGATACAAAAAATAGGAGAAAAAATTACAACTGTGTTAGCATGATTTGGGTAATGGTTTTTAAGTCTTTACAATGCTTCCAATAAAACTAATTTAAAAACCAAATTGAAAATTATTAAACCAAGTCTCAAAATTTTCAAAATCTACCATGAAAAACTCATGAGAACGCGATGTATACTCGCCAATTGCAAAACCAAACTGACAAAACCCTCTATTTCTTTTTGGAAATTTAATTTATCATTTCCCAAATTTCGCTATACAGGCCATTAGGCAAGGTAACTGGTGCAACGTCAACTAGGTCGGAGATGTTCTTTTTTTCCAATCTATCATTGGTTTGCCTTTGGATCTTAATCCTCGAGGTTCTATCACTTTAGGTGATAAGGTTGATGTCACCAAGTCGTTCGGCGGTGAACCGATTGTCCATTTTTATCGCCAATTAGGTTATTCCCTAGGGATGTCACATTGGACGTTTAGGTCAGCTAAAGAGTGAATTTGTGGTTTAACTAGTGGCCTTGGCGATCAGTATGATTTCCTTGCCTCCACTTCTTCAGTTTGTTTTTGTTCCTTTTTATGTGGTAGTGTCCTCGATTTGCTCCCTATCCCTCTTTCCTTTAAATCAACACCTTAACATCAGCTTAGAGCATACATTAGGAATTTGAGGACACTTAAACCAAGGAAGCAAATCCTAAAATGAGTCAAAATCTCATACTCGTCAATTGTTCGACCGTTCCTTCACTCATTTGTGTAATAGTTTATTTTTCCGTTAACATTTCATTTCGTGACCTCGAGTGTATTTATTTTAGCTTTGTATTAATATCTTTTATTGCAAATCTCAGCCAGCCCATGCTTCCTATTGGGTACTTATGAGTCCTCAGAATGGACTAAATTTGGGCATTATTTTATTGAATATAGTGTCCTCAAATGCTCATTGTATCTCAATATCCTATGAACACTCTTAAATTTCATGTATTTGAAGATTTAGTGTAAGCATCGACACTTAGGCCCAAAACGAGAACGAAGTGTATGAAAAGAGAAGAAGGTGAAAACTTGAGCATCGCCAAGTATACTTGGCGATTAGCCGAAAGGATGCATTTCTCCCTTTATTCCAGAAAATGAAGCCCTGGAGGAGCTACATTAAAAAGGCGATGAAAAAGACTAGTCGGCGCTTTGTAGAGTAGTTCCACAGTGTAGAATTATTCCGCCTAATGATCAATAACACATAGATGGTGAAGTCAAAGCACAAATGGCAATGATCTAGAAGAAGGATGACTAGCCGAATCACTTGGCGTTCGCGACTAATCTTGCCTAGTGGATTAACTAGCACAAATTTTAAAGTCTATAAATACAAAACTCTAGTATTATTTTAAGGGAGAATCAGAAAGTAGAGACATAATTTTTAAATTTTTAGACTTAGCTCCTAATTTTTTATATTTTTCTCTTAATTTTGGAGAGGGGTTTTGTGGGAGACGTGAAGAAAGGAGCTCTTCATCCTCAAATCGTACGTGGGTCTTCTCAATTATTCTTCCTTTGCTCATTATAAGGTTTAATTTCTTATACATATTTGATTTGTTAATCATTTAAGGTGTATTTGGATTTTTCTTGATATGTGGCTAAAACCCCCATTCTTGGGGTCTGATTTCGAAAATATGTGTTAATTTATTGTTGGGTCTTGCTTGATCATATCTTAGATGCTATTTTACTGGTGACTTCACCTAGTGGTGGCTTAAGTTAATTGGTTTGTAGTTGAAAATAAAAAACCACCCATATTTTTTTGGCTTGATCGAGAGAGAGGTCTTGAAACCAACACCACTAGACAGAAGGCCTAAAGAGCGGGGCAACATGAGGTTCAGTCTGAGAGGGTGAACCCTAGTCCCATATCCTACAACTCGTCATCGAAAGAACATGTTTGGGAAAGGTGTAGGGTGGTTTTCATGAGACGAGTAGGTGTTAGAGAATAACCCATTTGATATGGGGTAAGTTTCCCGAGAGGGCATTTACTTTAACCTAAAGGTTATCCTAATCATCATTATCTTTCAAATTTCCTATTAAAATCATGTACACAACAATTTATATCAATATATATTGCGGTCACACCTCAACAACTTCTCGTCATACTTGATTCCTTTTGTTTTTATTAGTTTTACCAAACTTGTGAAGCCCCCCCCCCCCACCTCTTTGATATTTGAAACTTTGGTGTTACAAAATGAATTTAGTTTGTTTTTATTCGATAATTTCTCAAACTATTACTAACTAGAAAATTTAGTTTAACTATTGTTTTCACTACCACTCCCTGCGGACATGACCCCAACCCTTTGTTGGGTTACTATACTCGCTTTGATTCATAGACAGTCAAATTGTAGGTTAGTGTCATTGATCACGATATTGCAGTAGAAGCATCAAAATAGCATCGTTTTGGGTAGTGGTGTTATGTGAAAATTTAGTTGAGTAGATTTTTCATTTTCTTTAGTTGTAGTTTTGCTAACCTTACTTTTAATTTTGCTTCGTCAAGTTGTGTTTGGAAGCAACGTTTAGGTGAATTCAGTGCCGATCCATAAGTTATTGGAGTTTCACCTAATAGAGGTAATGAGGGTCTAAGACCGTATACAGACCTTCAAGCAAAAAAATGGGGATTAAATACATAAATTGTGGGCAAGTTTTAAGGGAATAATAGCTTAAGTCCCTGACACTAGAATTCCTGACATGGTCGATTTAGACTTTTTTGACAGAATCATCGACCCCAGAAACAAGCAGTTGCTTGCTCAACTAATCCTTGGAGGGATTGCAAAACTGCCCTAGATGATGGCCTCCAATAGTTAGATCGCATTGCCAACACTGAGCGAGAAATGGTGAAGGATTCCATGATGGTCGCGCTGAGGACACAAGTTGCTGGATAGTCTAAGAGAGTGATTAAGATCGAATCTCAAAACAAGAGAAATGACAAACATAATATGTTCTCACTCCCAGGAGGTCCAACATCTAGAAAATCTTGTGGAACAAGCTTCACCTCATGTCATACAAAAGAAAACCAAGGTCTCCCAATCATGATGTGGGTGGCTCCAACTATCAATCTTGAAGTAGTGGTTTTCTTCTTGCCGCGATGTTAACATAGTTATTGTTTGGGAGGCAACTCAAAGCTCTTTCGTTATGTTTAAAATTTATATCGGTAAAATTATAGTATGTTAGTCTTGCATATTGAGGTGTGGTAAGTTCTAACAAGGTGCAGAGTGGCGACTAACTGACCCTGCTGGCGAGTCGCCAAAGTCACCAACAATTTAAAAACCTTAAGATTGTACAACTCTGCGAACTCAAGAATGTCTCGGTGAATCGCCTACCGGTTTAATGACCCCAATGAATCTCACAGTTTGAACATCCAAGTATACCTAGAAGTTCTAAAAAAATTAGCGAAGCAAATTTGCTTGGCGATGCACCGAATGACCCAAAAGTCAACCTGTTGTCACTGAATAGTTGCAAACTGGACAATGCACAAAAAGGTAGTTGATGAAGCATTCAAGAAAGCGGATTAATTATTGGCGCATTGGACTGTTGAGAAAAGTTTTTCTGATCTTGATGAATGACTTGACAATGCACCTAACATCCCCACCATACCTTCTGTTTAACTTTATATTTGCTGAAGGACTACAACTCAAAACAACTACCTAACAAGGATTATTCTCTAGCCCTATCTCTATCTTTTTTAAATTTTACCTCTGGATTATTGTCATATATATTCGAGGACAAATATTTTTTATTTCGGTGGGGTTAGGCTAACCTTGTTTGCTTTACTGTGGACCTTTTGTGTGCTTACTATGAATACTTGTTTTTGGTATATATATATATATATATATATATATTTGGGTGGCCTGTTTTAAATTGTGTTTTTAAAACTACTTTTCCGGTTATTTGAGCTTATTGCTATCTTTTGGTTTAATTGCAATATAATTTTGACACTTCCGAAGAAAATTTCATTTTTGAATGTTTTTGCCACCTCTTGTGTTGAATGTTGTTGTTCCTGTACTAATCCAAATCACAATTTCGATCAATATCGATTACTTCAATAGTTCTATCAATCAAACTAGCATGATTGTAAAGCTAAAACAAGGACAAATAAAGTTGCATAGGCAATATGTGCACTCTTTGCATCTCATTGTTATTAGCCCTTTAGGGAATTGATTCTTTTGTTATAACCATTTCAAACTAGTGAAACTGTGCAATCTTTTTTTCTTAAGTTTTAATGCCATGTGTGATGATCTTACTTTGAACCGTGCCTGAATAAACCGAGAATTTGCACGGTTAGTCTGACAGATTTTGAAAGGTGTCCTATTAAGGTTATCTTAGGAAACTTGAAAGAGTGTAAGACAACATTGACATATACCTTATTTGTGTCCTACCTGTGAGTGTGTGACACTCTTTTGAACACCCTTTGAGCATTACCCGTCTTTGGAAGAACTTTGATGAACTCTAAACCATACGTGATCCACCACCTAGTATCCTCTTTAGTTGCGGTTTAAAGTGAATATCCCACTTAGGCCAAAAGTCTATGTCGGGGGTGTGGTGAAAAAGACAACAAAAAGTTAAGAAGTGCAAGATAACTCTTCCTTAAACCATGGTGGTGCGGAAAAATGGAAAACCTACATATATATAAAAATAAGAAAGGAAAGAAAAAGAAAAGAAAAGAATGAACCATACTGGAAAAAGAATAGATAAAAGAAAGAGAATGGAATGAAATTTCTTGAGAATACCACATCTCATAAGAAAAACTCACTAAACCTAAATAACAACAGATTTGCACTCAACCCCATTACAAGTCATAAAAGACCTTTTTTTATCTTGAATGACCGAACCGAAGATTGATTGGAAAATAAGTGCAAACCTATGGTTGAGAACATGTATTGTGTTCCTCTTTGTGAGTATGACCATTGAATTTGATTCCTAATATTCAATTGATTAATCCTTGTTTGTGAATATGGAATTTTTCTTTGTGTCAGGGCATGCAGATACTTTTGTTGAGCTTGAACTTGCATGAGTAGCAAGTAGTGCGAGTGCAAAAATCACGTGTAATGTTGTGTCATATCTTGAATCTTTGAGTATACAATTGATCTTTTCAGAAATAATTTAAATCTTTTTATTTATGTTCTTGATTAAATCTTGAGTAGCACTATTTGAGACATCCTATCTGAACTGTTAAACTTGAATTTTACTTGAGGACAAGCAAAAGTTTAAGTTTGTTTGTTGATGAAGCCCTAGAATGGACTTATTTCGGGCCTCATTTGAATGAAAATAGTGTCCTCGAATGCTCATTCTCTCTCAATATTTGATGAAAACTTTTTAGAATCAGTTATTTGAAGTTTTAGTGTAACTATGGAAACTTAGGCGCAAAAAAGGAACAAAAAGGATGAAAAGATATGAAGAGGAACACCAGAGCATCGCCAAGTATTCTTGGAGATCAACTGAAAAGATGTATTTTGCCCTTTGTTCCAGCGAGCGAATCCTTGATGGAAGTGGGTCAAAAAGGCGATGAAAAGAAGTAGTACGCGCTTCGCTGAGTAGTTTCGTGAAGCATTTTTATAATGCCATATGATCTATAACACATTGGCGGTGAAGGAAAAGCACAGCAAAGATTATCTAGAAGAAGGAAGAATCGCCGAATCACTCGGCATTGGTGACTAACATCACCGAATAGATTTGGTAGCCTAAATTCTAAAGTCTATAAATATTGAACTATACTATTACTTTAGGGGATAATCAGAACATAGAGACATAATTTTGTGATTTTTAGACTTATAGCTTAAGTTTTTTATTTTTCTCTCAAGTTATGAGAGGGTTTGTGAGGATGACTTGAAGACACAAGCTCTTCCTCCTCAAATTGGAAGTGGGTCTTCTCCATTCTTCTTCCTTTGTTCATATTAAGGTTTAATTTCTTATACCTGTTTTTTTTCTTTGTCATTTTAGGTGTATTTTGTTATTGATTGATGTGTTGCTAAAACCCCCAATTCTTGGGGTGTGATTTAGCAAATATGTGTTGATATTGTATTGGTTCTTCCGTGTTGATAGGTTAGAGTAAATTCTAACGGCGATTTTACCTAGTTGTTGTGGTTTAAGTTAATAGGTTTATAGTTGCAAATACTAAAAGACCCACGCATTTTCATCTTGAGATATAGACACAGAGTTCGCGAAACCAAAACGCTAGACTAATGGCCTAAGGAGCAGGGGCGACATGAGATTTAGACCGAGAGACTGAACCTTAGTCCCATTTACTAGAACTCATCATAAAATAAGCGGGTGTGGATAAGGCGTAGGGTTGTATTCATTAGATTAGTGGGTGTTCGAGAGAAACCCATTTGATATGGGGTAAGTTTCCCATGTGAGAATTCTCTTTCACCTAAACCTTAGCCTAGTTATCATTCTCTTGAAATTTCCTATCGAAAGCATGTACCAACGATTTACATCAACATATATTGCGATCACACCCCAAGAAGTTCTCCCCATTATGATTCCCTTTTGTTTTTACTGTTTTAACGAAACTCGTGACAAACCCCCGCTTTTGACATTTTACACTTTGATGTCACAAATTGAATTTACATTTTTTTTCATTCGATCATTTCTCAAACTATTACTAACTAGACCATAATTCTAGCTTAACTAATGTTTTAACTACACCTCCCTTGGGACACGACCTCAACCCTTGGATGGGTTACTATACTCGCTTCGATTCGTAGACACTCAGACTATTGGCTGGTGTCGTTGATAACGATATCATAGTAGAAGCATCAGGTGCATGTTGAGCTATTCAAATACGGCCATTATTGAACATACTACACACTTTATCTATTTTTGTGATGTAGATCGGAGCACCAATCACCAACATTGATAACAAGCTTTCAACGAGGATACTCGAAGTCAAGGGTGAGCTTAAAACATCCTTAATCATCATGTCTCCTTCTGTAACATCCAGGGAGCACCCCCTAGAAGCAACATGGCCTACTTGACCTCTCAGAGGTCTTATACAAGCACATTATTATCATTCATCACATTGTCACAGTAATTTTAGCGGAAAATTTAAAACGTTTCATAGCACATCATATGCTAGAAACATCATTTCCATTATATAAAAATAAAAGTCATAATACATAGCTAGACCCTAAGTCTCTTTTGCCATATTAGACTTAACTTCATAGAATAGATTAGAGACACGACCCTTTAACATCATAACATAATATTAAGGTTATTACAATACATTGAATATAAACTTGACATAGGAAATCCTTTGAACATCAGGATTCCTTTTTTTGAGCTTGGAAATCACATATAAAGATCTTCTGTTTAGAGACATCATTTAAGCATCCATAACCTACACTTGTGTAAAAATGTAGAGAAGAATGGTTTTAGTACAAGAATGCACTAAGTATGACAACCATGCCAAATTATTCATTTAAAGGGGACATTTTACTTGAAACCATGTATCATGCTTTTTTGTGAAAATCTCATAAAACTTTGATTGAATAGCATTATACAATTAGATACTTAATATAGTGTAACAACGTGTTTAGCCTGTTCGAACAGAAGAATTATTTTTTGATAAAAACTGACTGGGTCGACGGACCGTCCTGGTCACGACGGCCCGTGATGGACTCCGTCGTCCCACACTTGTTTAGTTTCTTCTGCTGCTCTTCTCATTACCCTCGACGACAAGTAGGACGAACCGTCATAGGCACGACGGACCGTCGAGGGACTTCGTTCCAAAACACTTCAACTCTGGGAGTCTGGGTACCGGAATCGACTCTCTGAACTTCACGACGGACTTGCAGTACGGACCGTCGTAGATACGACGGACCGTCACAAGCTGCGTAACCCCGACTTGGTCAGACTTCCGCTAAATTTTTTTAGGGGGTGTTTTGGACTATTCATAATTATTATTAGGAAATTAGTGGGGTAATTTTCATAATTGAGTTAGTTGGGGGTTAAAGGAGATAACTTTTAAAAAAATAGTGGGTTACTTTTATCATCCTTTATAATTGATTATATGATAACTAGGGTAAAAAGAATCTGTAAAGGGAAAAAGTAAAAAGAGGAGACGTGAAACGAACAAAGGGAGCGAAGTATTGAGGAAAACAAAGGCATTGGAGAGGTAGCTTGCTTGATTTCGATTCTCCGGTGGAGGTAGGTTATGGTTTAATTCTATCTAATAGATAAACTCTAAATAGCGATTGATATGTATTGAATGATATTGTAAAGTCTCCTATGTACTTGATTGTGTGGTTGCATGTTTTTGATTGTGTGGTTTGTGGTTGGCTATAAAATTATGAGAATGTTGAAATTCTAATCTTGAACCATCTCTACCGAAGTAATGCCTTGAATAAAGGAGGCTTGATGAGATATTACTAAATAATGAAAAAGTGGTGGTAATAAATGATGATTAATGGTAATTTTGGATCGGAGTGTCACGTTCCGACACGGATTATTGGATCGGAGTGTCACGTTCCGACACAGTATTAGGGGATCGGAGTGTCACGTTCCGACACGGATTATTGGATCGGAGTGTCACGTTCCGACACGGATTATTGGATCGGAGTGTCACGTTCCGACACAGTATTAGGGGATCGGAGTGTCACGTTCCGACACAGTATTAGGGGATCGGAGTGTCACGTTCCGACACACTAACATTAAAGGCAAGAAATCTTGAATTAACTTAATATACTCGAACTCAAAGAACCTAGTTCCCAAACGAGTATGGTGTAGAGGCATGAGTCCTCATAGGTGTGCTTAATGTTGTGATTGAGGGTGTAACCATTATGGTGTTGTTGTGTCTATGGTTCACGTGCTTGTTGTTTGCCAACTGTTAAGTATTGTAGTTGGTTTTATACTATTGTTTAATATATACTGGTTTCTATTTTGAGTTGGCCGATGATACCTACTCAGTACGTGTTCCTTGTACTGACCCCTACTTTTATTTTCTTCTTGTTGTTTTGTGGAGTGCAGCAAGTGCACCATTGACTTCGACTCGTCCTCAACTCTAGCCAGTCTTCAGCACATCAGATTTCAGGGTGAGCTATTATTCCTAGCTCGGGCTGGATTCTCTTCTTCACGTCTTGATGTCTTTGAAGTTCGGACATGGACCATCTTTCTACTTATTTTAGTTCTTAAATACTCTTAGACTTAGTAATTTGAGGATAGATGTTCTTGATGTGATGACTTCCAGATTTTGGGGATAATAAGTATTATACTTTAGAAGTTTATTTAATTGATTACGTTAATGAGTTTTGGATCTTCCGCATTATATTTTACTATTCAAAATTGATATACTGGTAAATGTTGGGGTTTAGATTGTTGGTTCGCTCACCTAGTAAGATAAGTGTGGGTGCCACTCGCGGCTCGTTTTGGGTCGTGACAAACTTGGTATCAGAGCTTTAGGTTCGTTGGTCTCATCACACAAGAACGAGTCTAGTAGAGTCTTGAGGAACGGTAGGGGGACGCCCTTACTTTTCTTTGAGAGGCTATAGGACTTTAGGAAAACTCCATTCTTTCTTTCTTTCGTGCTATTACTTGGGTCCAATTGGTATCTAGGTGATACAAATTGGTATCTGACATCCTCACTCTATCTCGCAGATGGTTAGAACTAGAGCAACAACTGTGTCAACACCAACACCGGCAGGACAGGGTGCGTCTGAGCCAACCATTGGGACCGTAGCTCGAGGAGGAGCAGTGGCAAGAGGCCGTGGTAGAGGTCGCAGGAGGACGCCCTCTAGAGGAAGAGGACAAACACCTGGTCCAGATAGTAATAGGGCAGTGACTCCTCCACCGACTGATGAGGTAGTGAGAGAGGGTGAAGAAGGGGGAAATGAGCAGGTTCAAGATGAGGAATTACCACCCCAGCCTACCCCAGAGATGATTAACCAGGTTCTTACCTATCTTAGCGGGTTATCTGATCAGGGCCAGACACCTCCAGTGTTTTCTGCACCAGCACCTCAGGTTCAGGGGGTACAACATGCAGCCGCTGTGGCTCCCCGCATGGATGCCTCATTGGAAGTAGGCACGTTTCCTCGATTGACTACAGGGTCCATAATGACAAGTGATCAGCATGAACTTTTCACTAAATTCTTAAAGTTGAAACCTCCAGTCTTTAAGGGTGCTGAATCTGAAGATGCCTATGATTTTCTGGTTGATTTCCATGAGCTGCTACATAAGATGGACATAGTAGAACGATTCGGTGTGGAGTTTGTAACCTATCAGTTTCAGGGGGATGCCAAAATGTGGTGGAGGTCGTATGTTGAGTGTCAACCAGCTCAGGCACCACCTATGACTTGGGCATCATTCTCTAGCTTATTTATGGAGTAGTATATACCCCAGACTTTGAGGGATAGGAGGAGAGATGAATTTCTGAGCCTAGAACAAGGAAGGATGTCTATTGCTGCTTACGAGGCTAAGTGTCGTGCACTATCTAGGTATGCCACTCAGCTTTGCTTCAGTCCACAAGAGCAGATTCGCCGTTTTGTGAAGGGATTGAGGTCAGATTTGCGGATCCCAGCCTTACAGGTAGCTGCTGCAGCAAAATCCTTTCAGGAAGTGGTTGATTTTGTGATAGAAGTGGAGGGGGTGAAGCCAGACGACTTCACCCTGGCGTCGACATCTAACAAGTTCCGTAAGGGAGGTGAGTTTAATGGTTCTTACTCCAGAGGGCAGAGTTCAGGAGGTTACCCAACCCGTCCTATTCAGTCTTCACTACAGGCTTTAGCTGGGGGTCCATCGCAGCCCAGTCAGCCTTTCTCTGAATTTTGGAGGTTATCCCCAGACTTCATCATTTTCACAGAGACCTATGCTTGACTCCAGAAATTGTTATGGATGTGGAGAGACTGGACATATTATGAAATATTGTCCAAAACACAGTATCAGACCCCCAATAATTAGAGGTAGAGGTGGTCATGGTAGAGGCCGCCATTCTGGAGGACGTGGTGTCCAAGGTAATGGTGGTCACCAAATCAGTCGGGGTGGCGGGAAAGCTGGAACTACTGCAGCGCAACATGGTAGGGGCAATGGACAGACGGGTGATAGGGCCCATTGTTATGCTTTCCCCGGGAGGTCTGAAGCAGAGACATCTAATGTTGTTATCACAGGTACTCTTTTGTCTGCGATTGCATGACTTCTGTATTATTTGATCCTGGATCCATATTTTCATATGTATCTTTCTCATTTGCTACTGGTCTTGATTTACATTGCGATTTGCTTGACATGCCTATCAGTGTCTCTACTCCTGTGGGTGAGTCTGTGATAGTTGAGAAAGTGCATAGGTCTTGCCTTGTGACTTTTGTAGTGAGCAATACCTATGTAGATTTGATTATCCTAGAAATGGTTGATTTTGATGTAATTCTGGGTATGACTTGGCTTTCCCCAAATTTTGCAATCTTAGATTGTAATGCTAAAACTGTGACATTGGCCAAACCTGGGACAGATCCGTTAGCGTGGGAGGGTGACTATGTTTCCACCCCAGTTCGTATTATCTCCTTTCTTCGTGCTAAGAGGATGGTTAGCAAGGGTTGTTTAGCTTTCTTGGCACACCTCAGGGATGATACTTCCCAAGTACCTTCGGTTGAGTCTGTTTCGATAGTCTGTGAGTTTCTAGATGTGTTTCCTGCTAACCTTCCTGGTATGCCACCGGATAGGGATATTGATTTTTGTATTGATCTGGAGCCGGGTACTCGCCCCATTTCCATTCCCCCTTATAGAATGGCTCCAGCTGAGTTAAGGGAGTTAAAGGCGCAACTTCAGTTGTTGTTAGGTAAAGGTTTTATTAGACCAAGTGCATCCCCTTGGGGTGCTCCTGTTTTATTTGTGAAGAAGAAGGATGGATGTTTTCGGATGTGCATAGACTAAAGGCAGCTGAATAAGGTAACTATTAAGAACAAGTACCCTATTCCTCGCATTGATGATTTATT
>NC_028645.1:37976621-37989462 GCF_001406875.1 Solanum pennellii | reverse complement strand
AGGAGTGCACCCGGTATTTCATGTGTCTATGCTGAAAAAGTACCATGGGGATGGAAACTACATTATTCGTTGGGATTCAGTTCTTCTTGATGAGAATTTGTCTTATGAGGAGGAGCCTGTTGCCATTTTAGATAGAGAGGTCCGCAAGTTGAGATCAAAGGATATTGCATCTATCAAGATTCAGTGGATGAATCGGCCAGTTGAAGAGTCTACTTGGGAGAATGAGGCGGATATGCAAGAAAGATATCCACATCTTTTTACAGATTCAGGTACTCTTTCTCGCCCTTTCTTTTCTTCCTGTGATCGTTCACGGACGAACGATGGGTAAATTGGTTTCTATTGTAACAAAATGTTTAGCCGGTTCGAACAGTAGAATTATTTTTTGATAAAAACTGACTGGGTCGACGGACCACACGATGGACCGTCCTGGTTACGACGGCCCGTGATGGACTCAGTCGTCCCACACTTGTTTAGTTTCTTCTGCTGCTCTTCTCATTACCCTCGACGACAAGTAGAACGAAGCATCATAGGCACGACGGACCGTCGAGGGCCTTCGTTCCAAAACACTTCAACTCTGGGAGTCTAGGTACCGGAATCGACTCTCTGAACTTCACGACGGACTTGCAGTACGGACCGTCATAGATACGACGGACCGTCACAAGCTGCGTAACCCGACTTGGTTAGACTTCCGCTAAATTTTTTAAGGGGTGTTTTGGACTATTCATAATTATTATTAGGAAATTAGTGGGGTAATTTTCATAATTGAGTTAGTTGGGGGTTAAAGGAGATAACTTAAAAAAAATAGTGGGTTACTTTTATCATCCTTTATAATTGATTATATGATAATTATGGTAAAAAGAATCTGTAAAGGGAAAAAGTGAAAAGAGGAGGAGACGTGAAACGAACGAAGGGAGCGAAGTATTGAGGAAAACAAAGGCATTGGAGAGGTAGCTTGCTTGATTTCGATTCTCCGGTGGAGGTAGGTTATGGTTTAATTCTATCTAATAGATAAACTCTAAATAGCGATTGATATGTATTGAATGATATTGTAAAGTCTCCTATGTACTTGATTGTGTGGTTGCATGTTTTTGATTGTGTGGTTTGTGGTTAGCTATAAAATTATGAGAATGTTGAAATTCTAATCTTTAACCATCTCTACCGAAGTAATGCCTTGAATAAAGGAGGCTTGATGAGATATTACTAAATAATGAAAAAGTAGTGGTAATAAATGATGATTAATGGTAATTTTTGATCGGAGTGTCACGTTCAGACACGGATTATTGGATCGGAGTGTCACGTTCCGACACGGATTATTGGATCGGAGTGTCACGTTCCGACACAGTATTAGGGGATCAGAGTGTCACGTTCCGACACACTAACATTAACGGCAAGATATCTTGAATTAATTTAACATACTCGAACTCAAAGAACCTAGTTCCTAAACGAGTATGGTGTAGAGGCATGAGTCCTCATAGGTGTGCTCAATGTTGTGATTGAGGGTGTAACCATTATGGTGTTGTTGTGTCTATGGTTCACGTGCTTGTTGTTTGCCAACTTTTAAGTATTGTAGTTGGTTTTATACTATTGATTAATATATATTGGTTTCTATTTTGAGTTGGCCGATGATCCCTCCTCAGTACGTGTTCCTTGTACTGACCCCTACTTTTAGTTTCTTCTTGTTGTTTTGTGGAGTGCAGCAAGTGCACCATTGACTTCGACTCGTCCTCAACTCTAGCCAGTCTTCAGCATATCAGATTTCAGGGTGAGCTATTATTCCTAGCTCGGGCTGGATTCTCTTCTTCACGTCTTGATGTCTTTGACGTTCGGACATGGACCATCTTTTTACTTATTTTAGTTTCTTAAATACTCTTAGATTTAGTAATTTGAGGATAGATGTTCTTGATGTGATGACTTCCAGATTTTGGGGATGATAAGTATTATACTTTAGAAGTTTATTTAATTGGTTACGTTAATAAGTTTTGGATCTTTTGCATTTTATTTACTACTCAAAATTGATATACTGGAAAATGTAGGGGTCTAGATTGTTGGTTCGCTCACCTAGTAAGATAAGTGTGAGTGCCACTCGCGGCTCGTTTTGGGTCGTGACGGCATATTCGATGGTCACACAGCATATAAAACCACTCATTGCATTCAAGATATATAGGTCACCACTTTATAGTAAACACCTTTACAATTACAGTAAACATATTTCATATTATAGTGAACTCCTTCCTTTACATTAAATCCTTATCATCCCAAGTAACCCTCTTGTTATGATTGGTACTATGTATTGACAATGTCCCATAACACTATCCACACTCAACCATCACTTTAAGTCCACTAGGGAATCATGCATACAACCTTCATTAATCAAACACATTCATTCATAGAAGTATTTCATATCATAAGATACCTAGCTAACATTTGACCCAACATGCTTTAGAGACCACATAGATGGACTGATTAAGAGACCATACACAAGTCAAGACTTACAACATAATGATAGAAACACAATAGTCACATTAACATACTTGGACTTCACCTCATAAGAACCACATAGATCCCTACTCATAATCCCTTCCTAAGTCTACTTTTGAAATGTACATGTGAAGTCTCATAACCTCAAACATACTAAGTAAACCTACAAACATACTACAATCCTGAACATGCCCTTCATACATCAACAAGACAAGCATAGAAAACCTCCTTCATGTCAAGCAAGACTTCATCATATAGTCAATAAGAGTCATAGAATGCATATAAGGTAAGGACACAACACATAGACTCATATAATCCATATCATAACAACAAGTAGACAACACTACAATGTCATGCATAAGAAACATAAACATGATCATATACATTAGAACACCTTTCTAGAACTCTCTTCAAGATCTACTTGTGCAATGCATAGGTGAAGTACCATATGCTCATCTACACTAAGAACCTTCCCTTAAGTTATCCTAGTTAGTGTCCTAGTCATTTACTTTCATTGTCCATTTCACTTTAGGGAAACTATAGCCTTAACCGACACTAAGACCATGGGTGCTAAACATGGAATTTGGTGTTGTAGAGACTTACACCAATGGATGGTGCGCCACTTAGCCAAAGTAGAACATTAACATATATCCTAGCATATTAGGTGAAATTCACTTGCTAGATCCTATGTGGAAAGCATAGTTAATGGACCTAAGAGATATATATATATATATAACACTCTATATGATCATTAGTGTTGGAGCCTCGTCTCATGAGAAACCATGGGTGAATCTTCCTCAAGGAAAATCAACACCTCATGTGGAACCATAGGTGAATGTTCCTCCAAGGGGAGTCAATACCTTATGATAAACCAATGGTGAATCTTCCTCCAAATGAATCCAACACCTCCACTGTCAAGTTCACTCGATGCTAATATAAGTTCCTTTATTGAAAAGCCTTTATTACATTATTTCATAAAACATAGGCTTAGGATATTGACTCCTCATATGCTTATAACATATTCAAGCACCTATCTAGTTTTAGGGTTCCCTTGAGAACACCTTTCATGGCCCCTCTATTGACTAGATAATCATACATGTATGTGTATACATATTTGTGAGCAAACATTTCACATAACACATTAATTTCCCACATGTTCATATATAGATGCATAAGTCTATAGGGGTAACTATATGAGCAATCCTTTCATATAAACACTTTAATACATTATATAGATTCAATACATAACCATGAATTTGTATTCATATACGTAGAGTACCAAACCTAGGAACTATCCTTTCAAGGCACACATGTGAAATGCATACATAAGGTCTCATACCCTTGCACATAATAGTACACCTTTCAAGTCATCCTAGTTAAGGGATACATATCATACTTCATAAAAATATACTTAACATGCATAATAGTAGACATTAGTGCATATGAGAATATCCTTTCATTAGATGCCATGACCCTATACTACTTTAATAAGCATGAATGAGGTGTGAGTGTGTGTACATTGCTTAACATGATCATATAAAGGCAACAATCCTAACATTAAGGGATCCACCTTACAAATATACTAGTACACCTTTCATGTCATCCTAGTTAAGGGATACATATAATACTTCATAAAAATATACTTAACATGCATATAGTAGACATTAGTGCATATGCGAATATCCTTTCATTAGATGCCATGACCCTATACTACTTTGATAAGCATGAATGAGGTGTGAGTGTGTGTACATTGGTTAATAGGATCATATAAAGGCAACAATCCTAACATTAAGAGCCACCTTACAAATATCACAATACACAGTTAAGTCCCTTAAACCATAGACAACTGATATATAGAGTAATAGGAACTATATACCACACACCAACCACATAGCATAAGAGGTAAGACATATTTATCATTTACGTGTAGGACTCCTAATTATCCCAAGACAACATATTCATAGAGGTGTGCATAGGTAGGAATCATAATACACAAGAGTATTCAAACATCAACATGTAGACCACACCTAGCAGTAACATAGTCGTTTGAGTGTAGAGGAAGCATCATCAATATAACCTAGTTCATAAACTAGCATTGGTGACTAGGCAAAATACTTCCGATTGTGTGATCATCATAACCACACTTTCAAGATACAATTTCCTTCAAGGACTTGATCACAACACATAATAGCATAACAATAATTAATCACCTCCATCATAAGTGGATCATACAACACAATGCCATACAAGGCTACATAATCTAGCAATTCTATAAGAAAAGTAAAGGGAGTAGGGCAAACTTTCAATTTTCTCCATCCTTTGATCATCATGATCAATTCATATAATTCACAATAAATACATGTATAACACAGTAGCTGAAGGAACCATTGCATAAATGAAATCATACTTCAATTTATTATAGAATCGTGATCACAATAAACCTACATTAGAAAACTAGAAAAGATAGGAGAATTATAGACTAATCTCATTCAAACCATAAAACCTTGATCCACATGGATCACTCATCAACAATTCACCATAAATATACAATTTAGACATGAGATATAAGCAATTCAACATGCTAGAATAACAATTCAATAAATACAAAGTTAAGATCACAATGCCCATAACATAGGCTAATTTGAGAACTGGAGAGAAAATGGGTTCATCATGAAATTGGATTGAAATTCATCTTAAAAACATTAGATAATCATTAATTTATCATAAACATGCTTTTGAATCAATTTGAGAAAGCACCCATGGCTAGATTGGAAATTGGGAATTTTGGTCTTTGAATCATATTTGAAAATCCTTGATTAACTCCTTAGATGAATGAATAACTAAGGATGAAGGATCACCATACCTTTTTATATGAGAAGACCATAAGAAATTGAATAAGAAACCATGAAAATCTAGCCCATAGCTTGAAGTTGTGTTTTCCCTCCAATGGAGGTTTAAGAGAATTTGGAGAAGAAGACAGGTTTTAGATTTTTGATTTTCTTATTGAGTGTTGGGGTTTCGGCTTGTAAAAGAGGTTAAATTAGTCATAAAATAAATTTCTAATTGGACCTCTAAGTTACCAAATCAACCCCATGCTTATTGGGACTTTTAGACAAGTCAAAATTAACATAAAAACGACGCAACCGGATATGGGAGTGGGGTGTGCGCAGAGTGGAAGCCGCCCAATTCTTCCCCAAATAATTTTTGATACAGTGAGGTGCGTGCTAGGTGCGCGTCGCACGGGGCATGTCCAAATCTTTGGCTTGCTCGCTACCTTGGATAGCCTGTTGTCCACTGTTTGGGTCCTCCTTGGGAGCCCTTCGGGTGTTTCCCGGGGAGTCGTACCCAAAAGTTTTGACCCTTAACATGTCTATTAAGGTACTAAGGTCAAAAACACTGACTTTCCACTCCAAAAAACACATGAAAACAAGGGCAACATACAAGGACACACTAGCACGTCTAAAAAGCTAACTTTTGAACCTCTTGGATGTTCTTGAACGTGTGACCTCCAAACATCATAAAACTGAACACACTGCCTATAAAAATCATTATAAATTATATAAGGACCTCATCATGCCATGACACACGCATAAGCATATTTGATGACTAGTCGTCGAACGTCTTGGTCGTCCCTTGAAGTTTGACTTCCAAATCACCTCAAATCAAGTATACATACTATAAAACCCTTAATGAACATATTTTAAACATTTTTAGACACATGTGAGTCTCTAACCACCTTAATTCATTTTTGGGGTCTTACACCTTCTATTTTATCCTTTACGGGGTCGTTTGGTAGAGTATATTAGAGAAAATAATGCATGCATTAGCTTGATGAATTAGTAGTACCCTGTTAGGTACACTTTTCTAACCTATGCATAACTAATGCATGTATTAGTAATACACTCTATTGTGTATTAAAGAGTGTATTACTAGTACCACCTATTTCTATGTATTAGTAATGCAATGGGTTCTAATGCATGCATTAACATTGTAAAAGACACAATTAGCCTTAAAAACTTTTTTTATATTCTTTCCACCATATTTGTGGAGGGTATTTTTTTGAACAATTTTTTTTATAAAAATATTATGCAATGCATTATATTTAAAACTTCCATTAGTTTAAATAATTACAGAACTATCCTCAAAGCCTTTTTGAAACATTTCCTAACATTTTCTTTTCAATTAATTTTCTTTGTTGTCATGTGTTCTTATTTTCATTTATTTTTCTATGTCTTTTACTTTGTTGGTGTTTTAATAGACTTTATGACCTCTTAAATATATTTTTTGTAAAAAAATAATAATCTAATTTCAACATAATTCAATAAGAAAAATTACTATTATGGCGATAAATTGATAAAAAAAATTATTTTCCAACTTTTCACAAAAATATTTTGACTCAAATAGTACAACTATTTAATTTTATATTTGAAAAAAAAAAGAAGAAGAGCAGTTAATGATGTTTTAGCAATGACTTTTTTGCAACTTGCAAGAAAGTGTAAAAATAATTAAAGTGTGAAGGGTATTTCTGTAAACATATATTTTCAAATAGAAATTATGCAAGATTTGTTATTTCTAATACATCAATCCAAACAATGTATAAGAAATAATACTTGCATAACTAGTGCAAGTATTAATAATGCAAGCACTACTAATGCAAGCATTACTAATGCATCCTATTTTGCATTATTCTTATACAATCTACCAAACGACCCCTACTAGTCTTTTGATTTGAGAAATATACTCAGATTTAGCATCTCTTATAATGTGACTACAAGGTTTTGGGCTTGGATCTAGTATTTGGACAGTACATGTGTTCTTGTTATTATCTTTCCTTTGCTCTTTAAGTCTTTCACTTTAGTGCTTGTAATTTGTTATTTATGCCTTGTAATCCTATTACTTGTCATTATGGATAACGAGTTGGCTTTCCTGCTGGTGGATTATAGTAGGTGTCATCAAGAATGATGACACCTTGGTGCTAAGTAAACTCCAAATGGAAACAACTTGATAAACTTAACAGTATTAATATGACAAAACAGAACAACGCTTATAACTAATAAATACTGAGTAATATTAGTCATAACTTTATTGCTCAGGCATACAGATAATATCTTAGAAACACATTATATGAAAGTATCTTAAATTTTTAAGATGATCACCATAGACATGCCTATGAAATAACTCTTTTGATACATGCAAATTGCTACATTCTAAGGGTTCAAGAACGTCTTGTTTAAAAATACAAAATGTTAGTTTGATAACACATGATTAAATTATTCCTCAAGAAGACTAAAAGAAACAAAGAAAAATAATGTTTTATGTTAAACCTTAACTACTGGATAAATCATTATCTATGAACCTAGGTTTTCCATGAGAGTCAATGGGTAATAGGAAACCCATTAATGAAATCCTAGACTTTTGGAATGGAAGCCCTAACTTGAATTCGTGGACCTAAGCTTGAAGCATGAAGCGTACAGCTATGAAACTTTGGTTCTTGCTTGAGAGGAACCTTGAAAGAGAATAATATAGTTTTCAAATACTTATGCATGAGAGGGGGGATTAGCAATTAGTTTCCCTAAATACCACTTATAATAGGTAAACGTCCACTATTCGGTTAATGGGTTGTAGGTGCCTCTCCCAAAAGTCTGGATAAGAATATGATTTTTTAAATTTTCATCTATTACATGCATCTACAATATGTGGTTTCTTCTATGGACTCTTAATAGTGTCGTAATTGATAGACTAAAATACGGTTTCATGACTTTGATATACGAACACAATCTATGGTCCATAAAAGGTTTACTACTCATAGAACACAGACCTGAGATTCTAATTTCTGAAGTTTCTCTACAGTTCCCATCTACGGTTTGTAGGTCCTTAAACGGTTTATAAATGGTGTTTGTAAAATAAAGAATTTTGTACAAACTAATTTTCTTGGTTTTCTTTGATCCAATTGGGATTTCTTTATTTTTGGGGTCTTACCTTAAATAATCAAACCTCATGAAGAAGAGTGGAAAATATTGCGAAAATCATGCTTTCATAATAAATATTATTTCAGAACTCGATTTCTAAACTTGTGGTTACACCTACTACACCCCACTAATAGGTAAGGCTAACCTTTAGTCATGAGCCGTCATCAGTGAACTATCAAGCGGAAGTCACAACAAGAAGTAAAAAACTTACAATAATGAAAATAAAGGGTAATTAATAGAAATCCAATACAAGGAGCCATCCCAAGACATGACTTCAACTAGCAATCCAACATCTAACCCAAATAAGAGTACAAGGCTTTAACACTTAGAAGATAAGTACACTTTGTCTCTGAATATAATACAAAAACTAAGCGTCGCCAAAATAGACATAAATTGGCAACTATAAATTCCAGGAACTCACCATAATCTTTGAAACACCAAGCTACTCCCCCATGAGTCAAAATCAATGATGATAAATCAAACTATGATCTGCAGGGTGCAGAAGTGTAATATGAGTACCAAAAATTGTACCGATCATGCATCAATCGACTCACCTCAAAGGATAATAAAATCATAAGCAACAAGTAATAAGGAAAGTATGTCACAAGTAACGAAATATGCAATAAAATGTTTGATAAGGAATAAGTAATAGAAACATGGTACAAAGGGTAAGAATTTGACTTAAGAACATACCCACAATACAATCCACCAACCTATTCACAAGCAACTAAAATGCAATCAATTACCGAGGATCAATGAGAACTCAGAAACAGAACTATAGAAACAAACACTATAAACTATTAGAGAATCATTAAAAGAGAAAGACATAAATCGGGAAGGTACAAACAACATGTATAAGCCAACCAACCCCATAAACTGTAAGGTACAATAAGCAAACAAGTATATTGGTGATAGTTGATGCATATGAATGAAGGGTGAGTTTTACGACCATAGGTGACAATCAAAACCTCTAACTGTAGGTAAAAAAATTGAACCATAAGAATTGTTCTTGAACCAAAAGTAATGGCTTCAAACTATAAGCATCAGCCTCAAATAGGAAGCAACAAGCTTGAACTGCGAGCATCGTCCTCAAACCAGAAGTAGTAGCCCCGGACTATGAATAACCAATAATAGGGTCGCCCAACAAGTGAATAAACTCAAAGAAGCATCATATTATAGCTAACAAGAGTAAACCTGGGGGCACAAGCAAGATCAAATGCATGAAATAAAAGGCGTTGATGTACCAGCTAGTCAAGTAAACACTAAGCATATCACAAACTCCCCTAATATCTCAAGTAGAAAAAGGAGCACCTCCTCGAAGTATGATAATCTCAAAAATTAGTAATTAAGTGATCCATGTGGTACAACTCTCATTAAAATAAGTTTATAATAAAATTTGAGTGAAATTGTATTTCATCATGAACTATAAAAATAAAAATGCATGATCTGGGAACATACCATGAAACTCGTGAGAATAAAAAAACAATGTAATGCATGCAATCACAAACATTCAACCAAAGAACTCCAAGTCAAATTAACATAAGGTTAAACAAACCGTACATCTAAAGAAGAAAGTACTAACTTCAAATCTAACAAGTCCTTTCATATGTCCTCGATCCTACCTTTTATATGGCCTTGAGCCTAAAAATAAAATCAATATCAATAAGGATACGGTACACATACCTGTAAACAACAAGCAAAGAAACCAAAGAAAAGCTTTCCAATAAACAAAGGGGGAACTAACTCAAGGGATAACACTGTATTCCAATCATACCGCTCCATTTTATGACTAAGCATAACTAGGACCAACCCTTATCTAAGCAAAACCATAAAGGTCACAACCACCAACAAAGGAAAAATAACCCTATACAAGTCGTATAGGGAATAAATCATAACAACAAGCACAATAAACCACAACCTAAAGCATCTAAGGTCCATCCTATTATAAGGACATAATGTATCAATCCTAGGAAGTATAAGATGAATGATCTACACCACAAGTGAGGATACAAGCCTAAACTAAGGATGCCAACAACCAGAATAAGCCCAAGGCTCTGACAAGACCAAGAAAATATGGAATAAACAAAAGGATATATAATATACGATGAATACAATTTAAAATCCCATGTAATCTATACTACACATTTTTTGAGAAAGTCAATCAAGATAATATATTGAATCCTACCTCAAAGCTAATAACGAGCGCTCTGAATTTACCGCACAAGCGTTATCCACTTCTGAAACACCTACAAACACCACCACTTTATTAAATTATTGATGTCAATGCTACTATAGATGTTTAGACACTATAATTAAAATAATTAGGGACTGACAAAAAATGAGTAAAATAAGAATGTGGGACCCATATGGGAAATCTAAAAATTGACTCCATCAAAAGGTTTTACTCGACTAAGAAAGCTTGTTCCCTTAAATGGTGTCACGATCTAGGGGCACCCCTTAAATTTAACAAGGAACATATAACCCCTATACACTAATCATGTCATCACATAAAGATAGAATAATAAATATTGAAAAACATTTAGAGTCCAACTTTTGAATTGTCGAAACAAGAACTTTATGTGAGAGTTGAAGCCCCAAAAGAAGAATTGGGGATTTTTCTGATAGGAGCTCAGAATTTTAATTCAAATAAATTAAAAGTCTACACGTCTCAATAGCCATCTATTACAATCGCAGTATCAAATACGATCTATCCCTGACAACATAGTTTTCAAATGTAAAGGAAATTAGAAAAAGCATCTTCTGTTATCGGACCATGAGGACTCACAAAAAAGCAAGGAGAATAGTCGATCTAAGCTTTGACCAATCAAAGAGATCACCTCATGAACCGGACCCTACACTTGTTGAAAAATGTAGAAAACACGGGTTGGCACAAAAATGCACTAAGTATGATAGTCATGCACAAAAATAGTGAAAATGTGCTAATAAGGACATTTTCGTTGAAAGTATTCCATTTACTAAGCTTGGACATCATTATGAGAACATAAGAAAAGCATAACCTATAAACCATGCTCCATACCATAAGTACCCTCAAATTTTACTTTTGAATGCATGAGTAAGATCCCATAATCCTACCCACAGTAAGTAAAGCTTCATGAGTAGCCATAGATCATAGTTAATATTCTTGTCAAACTATCATCCTAGGGAATAATCCATACCCAACCTAGACCATGTGAGCTAATCATGGAATCTGGTCTCTACCCTACACCGAAAAAGGGTTGTCATACTTGACTAAGGTAGATGCACACTCATATCTTAGGTGGATCCACTAGCTAAAGACATATCAGGGAACATAGTTATGAGATATAAAGATTGCTTCTAGAAACCCGAACTCAACTAAGGTCGAAGTTTTCCATCTCATGAATTGCATACCTTTGGAACCTACGCTCAACTATGTAAAAGAAAACCCATTTGGAAAGTCGGACTCAACTAGCGTGTAAGTTTTCATCTCATGTTAATATCAACTCAGTGCTAAGCATTAATTCCTATAGATTACATATTAAGTATTGACTTAATTTCATATTCATGGAAGAATGTCTTGACAGTGAATCCAACATAATTCATACAACAGCTCATAGATTCAATAGATGAGACTAGTCTTCCTACTTAAGAATGACTACATGTGACAAGCCTTTCAAATCATATCATATACATGAATTAGTATGTAAATTATGATATCATCCAACAACACAACAACAAGATCATAATCATAATCACATTACACTAAAAGTTATCTTAAAGAAGACACATAAGTATAATAATAATGCTCAATCCTCATACATTTCCCTTCGAGAACATAGGATCACAATTCATCAACACATCTAGAATTACTAAATTATACATGGATGGTAACATAATTCAATTGTATTAATTACCACATGCATAATGCTATCACATTCTTCTTGTATCTCTCAACACCCACACTTCGAGATTCAATTTGGGAAAATAGGAGAATTCATGGAATGTTGGAGAACTCATCGTAAAAACAGTAATAATTCATTGATTTGATCAAAATATAACACAATATAATCATTGAAATCGTTGTTCAAATGGAATACAAGGCGTGGAGTAAAACCCTAACATTTTGGGGAGTTCAAGTTGTCACATTCAGTTTTGTAGGGGCTCTATGGGTGAAGGTTACCTATATATGAAGATCTACCATACCTTGATGAAGAAACCCGATGTATATAAGTGGAAAATATGATCCTTCAACCCTAGCTAGCACCCTTCTTATTCTTCTTCCTTGGAGTTCTAGAGAGAATATTTGAAAGAATTTATTTTTGAATTGGGGATTTAGAACTTATGAAAAAGATGAGTTAGTTTACTGAAATAAAAAACATATAGGTGTCTTGAATATATATATATATATATATATA
>NC_028645.1:37918820-37976049 GCF_001406875.1 Solanum pennellii | reverse complement strand
TATATATAGAGAGAGAGAGAGAGAGAGAGAGAGAGAAAACAATTTCACTTAATACTAACTAAAAATGGAAAAACTCTTAAATACCCCTAAGAGAAACTACCTTTTGGCAGTTATAGCCATAACCCATATCCCATGGATTGTGGGTCGGACCACAAACCATCTTCGTTGGGCGTGTTTAGTAGTCTGTGACTTATTTTGGGGGGTTTGACCCATGGCCCCTACTTACGGGCGTGGCTCCATGTACTTTAATTGGTCCCTCTCGTGGGTGGACTATTTTTTGCCCTCCTTTTGGGTCCTCCTCAAGGGACCTTGGTTGGTTCCTCTGGAGTTTACCTTGATGTTGAAACCCAAAAAACACATATATTGAGTACGAAGAGTTATTTACTAGTCTAACCCTTAAGTAAAACTATACTTTAGCCTACTAGTTTTAAGTTAGGCTCTAGTTTAATCTACTTGTTTTTCCAGGATGTAACAATCTCTCTCTCTAGGGAACATACGACCTCAAATGAGGATCCAGACACCTTACAAAAGTAAAGACTAGAAAATAGCCGCCAATCATGCATGAAACATTAGGATAATGCAAAATTTAAAAATGAACTATTAACAAAATACACTCTTCAAAATAGGAAACTTCAACTCCATCTCAACATACTCAATGCAACATAAGGTAGTAGGAACTACATCTTACGACCTATTATGCATGAAAACGCAAAATTTTACATATTCGTAGTGTAAGACCCCGAAAATGACTATGGTGAACCTAGATCCTAACCTATTTTTGATGATGGTATAAGTTCCTAAAATAGTGTATAAAGTGTTACTTAGGAAATAGATAAGAGTTTAGGTGCATTGAAATTCAAACGTCAAGGGTCGACCAAGACGTTCGACGACTAAATCACCTAAATACCTTGTATGTGATTCTATGTGATTATGTGTAATGCATGAGTTTATATGGATCTTAATTGTGTTATATGATGTTAATAATCATCATGTTATGTTTCGTGAAGTTTGGAGGTCAAATGTTGAAGAACGTCCATGACGTTCGAAAGTTGTGCCTAGATGTGACCTTGTGTGTCTAGGCATGTTTCATCAAATTTTATCTGTTCTTTTTGGATGAAACATATGTGGTAGGTGCTAAACTTTTATACGTGCATGTTTGGGTTTGAAACGTTCGTGTACGGCTCCACATAGGACCCTCAATGGGGCCCTAAGAAAGGACCCCAACTTGGTGACCAACAATGCCAGGCAGTGGCCAAACGATGGACCAATTGACGGATCGTCGACAAGGAAACGGCCTGTCGATGGGTCACGTTGATGGATCCACTTGTTGTTCAGGTTGGGAAGTTTCAGGTTCAACCCACGAGACCCAAACGATGGGATGTGGTTGAGACTACGATCTATTGATGCCTCCTTCGATGGGTCCATGAGTCGCAGCCAATTTTCTGTTAACTTGAGGGGTGAACTTGTAAATTCACCCCAAGCCCCTATAATTCATTGGATGTTTGTTTTGAGTGTCTAAGGGTATTTTAAGTGTGTATAAGTCACTAAACACATTATTAAATCCTAACACTACGATTAAAACATATTCCCTCCAAAAGTTCTTGGAAAACCTCCATAAGAGTTCAAGGTGAAGATGAAGCTTGAAGATGGGTCTCAATGGATTTTCTTCATCGAGTGGCATTGTGTTCTTCAAGTAAGGTACGGGAGTTCTTCATATAAGGTTTTCTATAACCTTAGGGTCAATTTCAATGATGTTTTCAAAGGATTTCAAAAAGATAAAAAAGCCAATTTCTACTCTAAATCTTGAGTTCTTGCATGAAAAGTTATCAAACGTTAAGCTTTGATGTTATTGATGTTTAATTGATGTTTTACAATGAAATTCTACATGAACCCATTATCATCTCAATTCTATAATTTTCACTAAAACATGGGTGAACTGAATATATTTTGAGATTGATGATTTCATGTGTAAATTGTTATGGGATTTTGAATGATGTATAGGTTGTTTAAATTTGATTAATTGAATAATGAATACTCTTAGATCTATTGACTATTAGGCTTATTGAATTGATATGAACTTATTGCTTATAGATTCTAATGTAGTTTCTTATGGTCTTTCTAATGATATCTAATTGGTTTTAGATTGGTAATTATAGATTAAATTGACTTAAATTCATTGATTATTATTATCTATGCTTTGAATTGATGTTCATGGCCATGGGTAAGGGCCTTATGGTATTAAATTGAATGGTTTAACTTTGGATTGAAGTGGTGAGAACAAGTGGGTGGTATGCTTCCATAACTCTCTTATTATTGTGTATAGTTATTGTAATTTAGCTTTTATATTATATGTGATTGATATGGTCAACTTATGGTGGTGGTGTTATATGAATTGATGTGGCCTTGTCAGCGTTACTTTAAGTATATTGATGATCATGGCTTTGTCGGCACTTCTTGAAGTTATATGTCTATTTGTGTAGATGATTATGTCTATTATGATTATATCTACATATATGTCAAGTAATGTGAAAGTATGTGTTATTTTATTGATGTTATTTAGGTAATCATTTTATGCTTTGACTAAATAAGGTTAAGGGTCATTTCTAAGTATCCAAAGAAAGATAGGCTATATGTGTAAAATGGAAGTATGTTGTGTCTTGTTTAGGTAGACTTGTGTCCCTTACTTGATGCTTATATGAATATGTGATGTCTTGGCTTAGGAACCTAAAGGGTCTTAGTCTTGAGTAAATGAATATAGGTGAGGTTTTCAATATAAGAGGGTCATTTATGTGGAACCTTGAACCAAGTGGTAAGGTTATAAATCATGAAGTATTTAGCTATAGTGGTATCCTTCATGTCATTAGTGATCGACTTAAGGTTGATTGGTTGGAACGACATCATATCATACCTTAGGAAAGTCGCAATGAGCTTCTTGTCGCCATAGTGAGATACGCCCTAATGGACCTTGCTTTGGTAGGGTAAATGTAATTGGGTCATGAACTTCATATGGGACCCCTTTATATGAACCTTAATGTGAATTGATCTATGAGAACTAAGGCTAGCACCGAGTGAGAATGGTTAAGAGAAGTAGTTCTAGTTAAGGATGAGACTAGAATACAAAGTATGCCCTTCATATTCCTTAATCATGTGCCTACATGGGATGTCCATGTTTTACCATTGGCAAGTAGAACACCTCATCGGAGTAGGATACAACGCCGGATTCCATGCTTTGTTACCATGGTCTATGTCGGTTATTGCCTATTCTCATCATATGGGATACCCATTAGCATTAAAGAAGTTCTATGAAGTTTAGGTGATGGTACGGTACACTACATAGACATTGCACAATAGGCTTTGAAGTTGTTAGTGAGAGTCCCTAGGTCTTCTACAAGACCATTATGTGTATGTCATTATGTGATGAATTTCTCTTAAATGAACTTAGTAATGTAATGACTTAAGATAGGAAATCATGTAAGATGAATAAGATCCTTTATAGAGTAATTAAGGGTTGTCTAGTTAAGGTTTGATGGGGGTAAGGGAATGGTCACTTCATCTCTTACATAGATGAGTCTTAATAAAGATTCTAGTTAGTGAATATGTTTGACTATGTGGATGTGATCCTAACTTAGGTTAGTCTTAAAGACTATTTAGGTAATCTTGAAGAGGACAATCATGGACGTTATCTTCTTGAGTTACTTGGGTAGTTCTTTTGATAACCTTTGAAAAGAGAATGTCATGTTTGGTGTATACTATTGTATTAAGTAAGAATGATTCTATCTTAGGTAGTCTATATGATCCCTTGTGTGTGTGTGTGTGTGTTATAGGGATTGTATGGGCGGTTGCTCCACACTCACTCAAGTGAACATTGGAATCACCTTTGGTAGGAGGATCTTATGTTTTGTATGTTGATGTATTGTAGGTTTGTATGTGTCTCATTATTAGTAATTGTAATGATCGTTTAGGTACATCTAGAGAGGGTGTATGGGTGGTCTCTCTTTGTGTGACTTAAGTTAATCTTAGTATAGCTTTAGTGAGAAGACGACATGCCAAAGGATGTTAAATGTGAAGCTAGGGAACTTCACTGTACAGTGAAAGGGGCTTTACTATAACAGTGAAGTAGACACTGTAATATTTCTTAAGTTGTGATAATTGCTTAAATGATTTTCTTATGTATTTCTAATGTGATAAATGATATTATTATGATTATATTATGACGTTTTAAATCAAAATTCATGAAAAGCATGTTATTAACTAAATGTCTCTTTTTCATGGTTTTTGCATGGCTTCCATACTTGGTACGTCTTATGTGCTAATCCCTTCTTTCCCTTTTTTACTAAAGTGTAGGGAATTGGATGTCTTGATGTACCATGGATGACGAATAGGTTTCTAAGGGTTGAAGATGAAGTATTGGTGAGTCCTCATCGATTCGAGGACAATATCCACACGTTCTTTATTTCTTTATGTTAATGTCTTGTATGGGATTATTCTCAAGTTTTGTATACTCTAAAGTTAGATGGTTCAAGGATTGTAAAGGTTTAATATTTTAAATGAAGTCTTCCGCTTATATATTGTTTTTGTAAATAAAGTTATTAATTCTTACGCATTTGTAGTATGTTATTATGCAATGAACGATACTAGAGGCTTGTATGAGACCTCCAAGAGGTCGAATACGCCGGACGCAATCCAAGATTACACCCTAACTTATAGGGTGTACTTGAGGGTCTTGACAAACTTGGTATCAGAGCATAAGGTTTGAGAGTGTCGTAGTTATGTCATGAACCACATCAAATAGAATCTTGTTTATAATGTGAAGCGCGCCACATTATAAATAGGAGGCTATTGAGTGCTAGGAAAAGTTTCACTTTTTCCTTCATCTAATCGTGACTAAGATCCTTGTCTATGGTGTCTTTCTTTTGTCTTCCCTATGTGTTGGTCATGTGACTGTGACATTATGAAGATTGGGTTGAGGGAGACAAAATATGATGTGTCGCTTGTTAGGTGAGGTGTGGCTTGTTAGGTGACGTTAGAAGGATGGAGTTGATGACCTAGAATTGGTTTAGTTACTTTTTGAAGGGTAGTGGAGTTGAAAATAATGGTAATGTATGGAGTTAGAATGTGAAGGAGTAATGGTGAGTTTCTCTTAGTAAGGGGGATGTAATGGTTATATGGCTAAATCTTGAGAGTCTTTAGTTTCATGTGCTAGACTTTGGGTGAGAAAGTATTGTTAATATTTGAGGTGCCTTGAGATTTCCTTGAGGTAGATGTTATGTTGACCTTGGAATGGGTTTCTCCTAAGTGGTGGAGTATGGTGAGGAGAATGGTTGTTGAGGAGTGAGGTATCCTTAACTTTTCTATATGTGAATATTCAAGCCTAAAACAAAGAGTTCTTGGTGACTTGATTCGTATAGGTGTTATTGTGGAACATGAGTTCCTAACATTCTCCTTATGATATGCATACTTTTGAAATTGAAATTCATTAATTATTGCATTATGTGTTTTATGAGGCCATGACTATGTTGTAAAAGTGTTTATATGATGTTACCTTCCATATTAGCATGTCTATATAATGAGTTTTCTAAAAGTAGCATTTTTTGAAAAAATAAATTGCACAATTCACTGTAGCATGATCACTATTCACTGTGAAGTTTGTTGAAAATTGACTAATTGATTCTTTGGTCTAAAATTGTTGGTATATGGTTAGAACTGTTGTATATGAGCATGCTGATGTATATAAAATGAGATTTTGCTATTTGGAATTAAGGAGATGAGTTTTGTAGCATAATGAGTTATAAAATCCTATTCTAATTGCTTGTTGTGTTGTAATTCTCTTCATGGTGTGCAATTGATGTTTTCTCCTTGATTATGTGTTATATGGTTTGTTTATGAGTTATCTACTAAATCCTTACCTTTGGGAGTGTTCGGAGAGTTGCAAGTTTCATTCGAGGATGAATGTTGTCCAAGTGGGGGAGAATATAAGACCCCAAAAATAACTTAAGTGAACCTAGTGCCTAACGTGGTTTTCAAGATGGTATAAGGTCCTAAAATAGTCTATAAGGTGTTATTGAGGCAGTGTCTAAGAGTTTAGGTGCATTTGAGTCAAACGTCAACGGTCGACCAAGACGTTCGACGACTAAGTCACATATATGCCTCGTACCTGATTCTATGTGATTATGTTTAATGCATGAGTTTATATGGTTCTTAAGTGTGTTTGTATTATTTTTATAGTCAGAATGTTAAGTTTATTGAAGTTTGGAGGCCAAACTCTCAAGAACATTCATGACGTTCGAAAGTTGTATCTAGAAGTGACCTTGTGTGTCTAAGCATGTTTCGTCAATTTTTATGTGTTTGTTTTGGATGAAAATTATGTGGTAGGTCCTAAACTCGTAAACGTGCGGTTGGAAACGTCCGGGTACGAATCCACATAGGACCCTCAAAGGGGCCCTAAGGGAGGACCCCAACTTGGTGACCAACACTTTGAGGCAGTGGCCAAACAACGGACCAATCAATGGGCTTTCGACTAGGTATCGGCCCGTCGATGGTTCACGTCGATGGAGCAACTTGTCCTGCAGGTTGGGGAGTTGCAGGTGCAACCAAGGAGACCCAAACGACGGAACGTGATTGAGACCATGGTCCGTCGATGCCTCCGTCGATGGGTCCGTGTGTCTGCTGCCAGCTTTCTTTTAACTTGAGGGGGGTGAACTTGTAAATTCAACCAAAGCCCCTATAAGTCATTGGACTTTTGTTTTGAGTGTATAAGGGTATTTTATGTGTGTATAAGTCATTAAACACATTATTAAACCCTAACACTAAGATCAAAATATATTCCCTCCAAAAGTTCTTCCAAAATCTCTATAAGAGTTCAAGGTGAAGATGAAGCTTGAAGATAGGTCTTTAATGGAGTTTCTTCATCAATTGGCATTGGGTTCTTCAAATAAGGTACGGAAGTTCTTCACATAAAGTTTTCTATCACCTTAGATCCAATTTCAAATATATTTTCAAAGGATTTCAAAAAGATGAAAAAGCCAATTTCTACTCTAAATCATGGGTTCTTGCATGAAAGGTTTTCAAACATTAAGATACGATGTTATTGATGTTTGATTGATGCTTTCCAATGAAATTCTCCATGAACCCATGATTTTCTCAATCCTCTAATTTTCACTAAAATATGGGTGAATTGACTATGTTTTGAGATTGATGATTTCATGTGTAGATTGTTATGGGCTTTTGAATGATGTATAGATTATGTATGAATGATGTATGTTGAATTTGATTAATTGAGTAATGAATACTCTTAAATCTATTGACTATTAGGCTTATTGAATTGATATGTACTTATTGATTATAGATTCTACTGTAGTTTCTTATGGGCTTTCTAATGATATAAGGATTATATTCAATTGATATCTGATTGGTTTTAGATTGATAATTTTAGATTGAAATGACTTAGATTCGTTGACTATTATGATCTATGCTTTGAATTGATGTTCATGACCGTGGGTGAGGGCCTTATGATATTGAATTGAATGGTTTGACTCTGGATTGAAGTGGTAAGATGAAGTGGGTAGTATGCTTCCCTAACTCTCTTATTATTATGTATAGTTATTGTAATTTAGATTTTGGATTATATGTGATTGGTATTGTCCACTTATGGTGGCGGTGTAATGTGAATTGATGTGGCCTTGTCGGCACAACTTGAAGTTATATGTCTATTTGTGTTGATGATTATGTGGATTATGATTATATCTACCTATATGTGAAATAATGTGAAAGTATATACTAGTCTATTGATGTTATATAGGTAATTGTTTTATGCTTTGACTAAATAAGGTTAAGGGTCATTCCTAAGTGTCCAGAGAAAAATAGGTTATATGTCTAAAATGAAGTATGTAGTGTCTTGTTTAGGTAGTATTGTGTCCCTTACTTGATGCTTATATGAATATGTGATGTCCTGTCTTAGGAACCTAAAGGGTCTTAGCCTTAAATTAATGAATATAGGTGAGGCCTTCAATGATAAGAGGGTCATTTATGTGGAACCTTGAACCAAGTGGTAATGTTATAAATCGTGAAGTAGTTAGTCGTAATGGTGTCCTTCATGTCATGAGTGATCGACTTAAGGTTGATTGGCTGGAACGACATCATATCATACCTTAGGAAAGTCGAGATGAGCTTCTTGTCGCCATAGTGACATATGCCCTAATGGACCTTGCTTTGGTAGGGTAAATGTAAATGGGTCATGAACTTGATATGGGACCCCTTATATGAACCTTAATGTGAATTTATCTATGAGAACTAAGGCTAGCACCGAGTGAGTATGGTTAAGGGAATTAGTTCTACTTAAGGATGAGACTAGAATACAAAGTATGCCCTTCATATTCCTTAATCATGTGCCTACATGGGATGTCCATGTTTTACCATTGGCAAGTAGAACACCTAATCGGAGTAGGATAGAACTCCGGATTCCATGCTTTGCTACCATGGTCTATGTCAGTTATTGCCTATTCTCATCATATGGGATACCCATTAGAATTAGAGAAGTTCTATGATGTTTAAGTGGTGGTATGGGACACTACTTTGACATTGTACAATAGGCTTTGAAGATGATGGTGAGAATCCCTAGGTCTTCTTTATGACCATTATGTATATGTCTTTATGTGAAGAATGTATCTCAAATGAACTTAGTAATGTAATGACTTAAAATAGGAAAGCATGTTAAATGAATTAGCTCATTTCTAGAGTAATTAAGGGTTGTCTAGTTAAGGTGTGAAGGGGGCAAGGGAATAGTCACTTCATCTCTTACTTAGATGAGTCTTAATAAAGATTCTAGATAGTTAATATGTTTGACTATGTGGACATGATCCTAACTTAGGTAAGTCTTAAGGACTATTTCGGTAGTGTAGAAGAGGTCAATCATGGAGGTTATCTTCTTGAGTTACTTGAGTAGGTCTTTGGATAACCTTTGAAAGAAAAATGCCATGTTGTGTGTATACTATTGTATTAAGTATGAATGATTTTATCCTACGTATTCTATAGGATACCTTTTGTGTGTGTGATAAGTATTGTATGGGCGGTCGCTCCACACTCACTCAAGTGAACCTTGAAATCACCTTTGGTAGGAGGATCTTATGTTTTTTATGTTGATGTATTTTAGATGTGTATGTGTTTCATTATGAGTAATCTTAAGGATCGTTTAGGCACATCTAGAGAGGGTGTATGGGCGGTATCTCTTTGTGTGACTTAAGTTAATCTTAGTATAGCTTTATTGAGAAGACTACATGCCAAAAGATGTTAAATGTGAAGCTAGGGAACTTCATTGTACTTTACTGTAACAGTGAAGTAGTCACTGTAATATTTCTTAAATTGTGATAATTACTTAAATTATTTCTTATGTATTTCTAATGTGATAAATGATTTTCTAATGATTATATTATAACGTTTTAAATCAAAATTCATGAAAAGCATGTTATTAGCTAAATGTCTGTTTTTTATGGTTTTTGCATGGCTTCCATACTTAGTACATCTAATGTGCTAACTCCTTCTTTCCCTTTTCGACTAAAGTGTAGGAACTGGATGTCTTTATTTACCATGGATGACAGATATGTTTCTAAGGATTGAATATGAAGTATTGGTGAGTCCTCATCGATTCGAGGACAATATCCACACGTTCTTTATGTCTTAATGTCTTTATGATTATGTTTTCTATGGGATTAGTCCCAAGTTTTGTATATTACAAAGTTAGATGGTTCAAGGGTTATAAAGGTTTAATGTTTTAAAGGAAGTCTTCAGCTTATATATTGTGTATGTGAAGAATTTTTTTAATTCTTATGCATTTATAGTATGTTATTATGCGATGAACGATATGAGAGGCTTTTATGAGACCTCTGAGAGGTCGAATACGCCGGTTGCAATCCAAGATTGCACCCTAACTTCTAGGGTGTACTTGAGAGTCATGACACATAGGAGGAAAAACCTTCTCCAATTAAAATATGCTCAAAACAATATCATGGATCAAATATGCCACTATTCTCAAAATCATACTAAAGCATGTTCATCTACTCATCTCGTGAAGTCAAAATATGCAACACACACTAAATGCATATCAACATGAGGTACACATAAATAATAAAAACTCATTTTCTTAATAAGAATGAATTTCATCACGAACATGCATATCATATGGAGATCATGGAAAAACTCATATAACTCACATGAATCCCAAAAAACTCAAGAGGAAATACTTAGCGCATGCTTGAATAGTAGTAGAAGGAAAGAGATGAGGGTAGCAGTACTTAATATCGGCCTTGTCCTCCCTATTAGAACCCTCAACTAGATGATTTCTGAATAAAACCTTCACGCAAGCTATCCCCTTATTTCTGAAACTCTTGACTTACCGGTCTAGGATTTCTACAAGAACTTCCTCATATGAAAAACTATCATAAAAACCTACCCCTTTTATGGAGATAATGTATGTCGGATCTCCAAGCCATTTTAAAAGTAGAGAAACAGGAAATACAAGATAAGTTGGAGCAAACTCATTTGGAAAATCTAACCCATAGGCAACTTTCCCAATATGCTTAAAAATTTTATATGGACCCACATACTGGGGACTAAGTTTTACCTTCTTAAGAAATCATATCACACCTTTCATAGGTGAGATAATCAAATAAACTCACTCATTAACTTTAAATTCTAGGTCCCCTCTTCTAAAATAGGCATACGTCGTTTGTCTACTTCGAGTTGTCCTCAACCTCCATATAATGAGTGGAACTTGCTCAATGGCATCCTTACTAGCTCAGAATCTAAAAAGGGACTTTCACCAATCTCAAACCAACAAACTGGAGACCTACATCACCTACCCTTCAAGGATTCAAAAGGAGCAATGCAATACTTTAGTGACAACTACTATTTTAGGAATACTCTATTAATTGCAAGTGTTCATTCCAATTACCCTTGTAGTCTATAACACATTCCATAAACATCTATTGTAAGGTTTGAATCGTATATTCCTATTGTCCATCGGTTTGGAGATTAAAAGTTGTTCTAAGATTAACCTTAGTACAAGACCCTTTTTGGAATTACTTCCAAAAGTGAAATGTAACTTAAGTACACCAATAAAAAATAATGGATAAAGGAACCCCTTACAAATTCACTATCTCTCTTATATACAATTTGGCATAGTCTTCTGCTGTAAAAGAAACCTTGATGGGAATGAAGCGAGATAATTTTGTCGTCCTATCTATAATGATAAAAATAGAATCATGTTGCATTTGGGATAGGTGCAAACCCACAATAAAATACATATTGATGTCTTCCCACTTCCAAGTGCGAATATGAATATTTTGAGAAAAGCCTTCCAGACATCGGTGCTCAACAATATCTTGTTGATAGTTAGGAAATTTTGCTACAAATCCCACAATGTCTATCTTCATACTATTCCACAAATATAATTCCCATAGATCACTGTACATATTTGTTGCTCCCAAATGAATAGAATTTTGAGAACGATGAGCTTCCTGTAAAAAATTTTCCCTCAAATCATAAACATATGGAACACATAATTGACCCTTGGTGCCTAGGCACCCCATCTCCCGCTTGGGAGAATGCATGTACGTACTTTTTGAGTACTGAGTCTTTCCACTAATCTAAATATAGTATCAAGGTCTTTATTATACTTCACATCAATCACAAAGGATGATTCAAAGCCATTATGGACCATGACACCACCGTTGGTTGAATCTATTAGTTGAAAACTTAACTGATCCAACCTATGCACATCATGAATAAAATCTTTCTTATCATCCTCTACATAGGCCACACTGCCCATGGACAATCTACTTAGAGAATCTCCTACCACATTAGCTTTTCCGGGATTATAAAGGATGCTCATACCATAGTCTTTCTATAATTCTAACCACTTTTTTCCGGGATTATAAAGGATGCTCATTCCATAGTCTTTTAATAATTCTAACCACTTTTTCTGACAAAGATTCATTTTTTTGGCTAAACATATATTGTTGACCCTTGTGGTTAGTGAACACATCAAAATGAACCCCATATAGACAATGCCTCCGTATTTGTAAGGCAAACCCAACAGCCACTAACACAAGATCATTGGTTGGATTATTACTCTCATGCACATTAAGTTGCCTTATAGCATAGGAAATCACCTTACAATTTTGCATAAGTATGCATCCAACCCAACTTTTGAGGAATTACAATATACCACAAAGACATATGTACCTTTTGGTAAGCTCAACACCAGAGCGAAGGTAACTATATCTTTCAGCTCTTGGAATATTTTCTCACAAGTTTCCAATCATACAACGTTTCTTTCTTTTGAGTCAAGGCTATCAAAGGAAAATCAATTGAAAAAAACCCGTCAACAAACCTTCTATAGTAACCAGCCAAAGGAAAAAATCTTCTAATATATGTCGTTGATAAAGTTCTAGGCCAACTCTTAACCACATCCTTCTTGTTTAAATCTTATGTCAAAAGCCTTGCTTGAAAAAATATGACCAAGGAATGCTACAAACCTTACCAAAATTCACACTTATTAAACTTTGTGAAAAGTTGATGGCCCTTTAGAACTTTGCAATACCACCTTCAAATGGTCAACGTGCTCAATCTCACTTCTTAAATAGATCCAAATATCATCAATAAGCATGATCAAAAACATGTCAAGATATTTTTGGAACACTCTATTAATTAAGTCTATGAACATCGCTAGAGCGTTAGTTAAACCCAAGGACATTACTAGGAACCTATAGTGACTATATCTTTTCCTGAAATCTATCTAGGGAATATCAACCCCTCTCTCCCTTATTAGTGATAACCCAAATGAAGATTAATTTTGGAAAAATAACTAGCTCCTTCATGGTGGTCAAACGAGACATCAATCATTTGATAGGGATACTTGTTCTTCACGATCACTTTATTAAATTGGAGATAACTGATGCACATTCTAAGTGACCCTTACTACTTTCTACAAAAAATACCAGAGCACCCCATGGAGAGATACTCGATTGAATAAAAGCCTTTTCTAGAAAATCCATTATTTTCTCTTTCAACTCTTTCCTTCGGAGTCATTATATAAGTTGGAATAGAGATGTGTTGTCTATCCAGAAGAAGGTCTATGCCAGAGTCTATTTCTCGTTCAGGAGGAATAGTGGGCAAACAATACGGAAAAACTTCTGGAAAATCATTAACTACGAGAACTAACTCTAATGAAGGGGTTTCAGATTAAATGTCCTTCATCATAACAATATGGTAAATATGCATGTAACCAATCCATACAAAAAATAACATAAAAATAAAAAATGTCAAACTCCACAAAGTGCACAAAGAAACTGTATGGGACAAGGATTTGGGAAAACTTCTATAACCCTCTTAGCCAGTATTGAGTCACCAACTGGGGTAGAAATCAAAAAAGGCTCTAATAAAACTTGGGAGCATATCAAACTTGAAGCCACATAAGGTGTTACAAAGGATAAAGTGTCACCAGTATCTAATAAGGAATATACATCAATAAAGAAGACATTAAACATACAGGTCACAACATCCAGGGAAGTCTCTTTGTCACCTTGGGATTGGAGAGCATAAAAGCAGTTTCGTCTTTAGGCATTGGAGTTTGAACCGCTAGAAGGAGCGTACTTGTTTTCTCTTACCTTATCCTTCAACATTGGACAATCTCTAATCTTGTGGACAATATTTCCACAACTAAAACACCCATCGGTGCTAACTATGAAATTATTTTTATGCTTTTTACAATATTTAGCACAATTAGGCCTAGCGGCATAAGAACAACCACTATTACCTCTTTATGGTTTAGGGTTGGAACCCCTATCCTTGTTCACCCTTGGAGAATTAAAGGGTTCTTGGTTGGAAAATCCTTTCCTGAACCTTGGTCGACCTTGTCAATCATACTTAACATTGGAGAAGTTCCCATCAACGGTTCTAGGTCTTTTCACCGTTCTATTCCTTTTCATGAGTTTGGACTCCTCAATTTCTGAGCGTACACCATGATACATGAGGTAGCATTATTATCATGGATAATTGCCGTATAACATTCTTCCTTAACCAAGTCGGACACACCTATCAAAAACATACTCATCTCAGCACTTGGATTTGACACTAAAGATGCAACATAATTGGAAAATTGAGTGAATTTAAGGGAATACTCGTTCACGCTCATACCTTCTTGACTAAGGTTAATGAATTCATCCACCTTGGCTTTCCTTAACTCTCGAGGAAAGAATCTATCAAAAAATGTTAATTTGAATGTTTCCCACTCAACCGGCAGGATGCTACCACCCTATGCTTCTTCGATTGCGTATACCATACTTGAGCAACACTCTTCAATTTGTAACAGGATAGTTTCGCTTTCTCTACAAAAGTCACCCCCATGATTTCATGTAACTGTAAACCTCTTCCATAAACTCTAGAGGATCCTCTCCTACTTTGAAAACATGAAACTTAGGAGGGTTCATTCTAGAAAAATCCCTAACCCTTGGAGCAGACAAATTCACATTAGCATTTACCAGAGAATCAACTTCTCTATTGACTTTGAGTCGTTAAAACTTAAGCCAACATTTTTAAAGACGACATAAAATCTTCATTGGTCAAATTCTCTATTCTTGTTTCAACTGTAACATTATTCCCTTGATTAGATTGAGGAGGAGCTCCTTGATTCACTCTCGGATCTTTCATTTTTCTTCCGTTAGCCCTTCTTGTATTCATTTCTTAAAGACACACAATGAGGATTAGAAGAGGAACTCTATTATTTTAAACTCTAAAGCACACACTAAGAACAATGAAATAAGTGAAATTTCCTTAACATATTATAGCCTCTCATTTATATATGTGGTGTGTTTCACATTAATGAACAAGAATCTATTCAACATGGCTTATGATACATCATCCTATAATAATTCTTATCCCTTTGCTTTCATTAACAAGTTTGTCATAACTCAATGTACCCCTAGATATAACAAGGCACATAGGTACCTAGAAGAAAATATGTAAGGCACATAGCATATCATCACATAAGTATAGAACAATAAAGAGAAAGCACATTTAGAGTCCTATGTAAATTTCATAAATGCAAACAGGAAGTAGAGACTTGTCTCAATTATCTTATTATTACAGTCAAAGTATCAGATAGAGTCACAACCTTACAAAATAGTTTTAAAATGAAATTACAAGAAAGACAAGTAAAAAAGCATCACCCGCCCTCGAACCATGAGGACTCACCAAAATGCAAAGATAATTGTCAATTAAAGCTTTGACCAAGAAGAGAGATCACATGAAGAATCGGAACCTACACTTCTTTAAAAATATAGAAAATATGGATTAAAACAAAAATGCACGATGTATCATAGACATGCACAAATATAGTGATAACATGCTAAAAGGGAAATTTTAGTTGAAACTATGCCATTTACAAAGTTTGAACATAATTATAAGAACATTGAAAAAACATAAGCGATAAACCATACTCCATTCATAGATCATCCTATAAAAATGGAAACATACCATAAGTACCCTCAACGTCTAATTGTGCAATGCATTCCTAATATTCCATATTTCTTCCCACACTAAGTAAAGCTTCATGAGTAGCCATATTTCATAGTTCATATTCTTGTCATACTATCATACTAAGGAATATAACTTAACCGACATAGACTACGTGAGCTTATTGTGGGATCCAATGGCTACCCCACATCAGAATATGGTCCTACTATCATAAAGTAGAAGAATACTCTTAGCTTAGGTGTATCCACTAGCTAAAGACCTATGAGGGCACGTAATTTTGGGATAGAGATATTTCTTTTATAAATCCAGACTCAACTAAGCTGGAAGGTTTCCATCTCATGAGAGACATACTTTGGCAACCTAGAGTCAACTATGGTTAAAGGAACCCATTTAAAAAGTTGGATTCAACATGCGTATTAGCTTTTGTCTTGTATTAATATCCACCCAGTGCTAAGCATTATTCCCATAGATTACATATTAAGTCTTGACTTATGTTCATATTTATGGAAGAATGTGGTGACACTTAATCAAACATGGTTCATATTATAGCTCATATAGTCAATAGGTGAGACTAGTGATCCAACCTTAGAATCAGTACATTGACAAACCTTTCACATAATATCATATTCATGCATAAATATGTAAATGAGGATATCATCCAATGTCACAACAATCATATCATAATCATAATCACTTTACTCTTAAAGTAATCTTAAAACATGTACACAAGTATCATAATCATGCACTATCCTCATACATTGCCCTTCAAGGACACTAAATCACAATGCACAAACACCTCTATCATTATTACATTAGAAATGGATGATGACAGAATTATTGAATTAGATCAATTACAACATGCATAATGCTATAACATTCGACTTGCATCCATCAACGTCCATACTTTGAGATCCAATTTGGGTAAATAGGGAAATTCATGGATTTTTTTGAAATTCATTATAAAAAACATTAATAATTCATATATTTGATCATAATATAATGCAATCAAATCATTGAAATCGTTTTTGAAAAGGAATCCACCGCTTGGACCAAAATACTAACTTTTTGGAGAATTTCAAGTTGTCAAATTGAATTTTTGAGGGGCTCTATGGGTTAAGTCAACCCATAGAGGAAGAGAGACCATACCTTGATGAAGAAAATTTTTGAGGGGATCTATGGGTTAAGTCAACCCACAGAGAAAGAGAGACCATACCTTGATGAAGAAATCCTACGAATTTTAGTGAAGAAGATGATCCTTTAACCATAGCTTGCACCTTTCTTCTTCTTCTTACTTGGAGTTCTAGAGAGAATATTAGAGAAGGTATTGGTTTTGATTTGGGAATTCAGAAGTTATAAAAAAGATGAGTTAGCTTACTTAATTAAAATCATATATAGTTTTCCTAAGTATTATATAAAACGACGTTACATAAATACTAACTCAAAATAGGAAAACCATGAAATACCCCTAAGGGTAACTCTCGTTTGGCAGTTACAACCCTAACCCATGACTCACGGGCCCTAGGTGGGACCACGGCCCTTCCTCATTGTGTATGGTTAGTGGTTTATGACTTTTTTTATAGGTGGATTGACCTACGCCTACACATGGGGCATGGGTCCACCTCCTACACATAGGTTTCCGTCGTTGGTGGACTTTTTTGTTTCCGTGTTATAGGGTCATCCTCCAGGACCCTTAGTTAGTCCTTGGAGAGTCTTACCTTTTATTTGAAACCCCAAAAAACATGTATTGAGTATCGAGAGTTAATACCAAATATTTAGTACATTAAGCTCTAATTTATCCTACTAGTTTTTTGTGACGCTCTAGTTTAGTCTACTATTCTTTCCCCGGTGTTATAAATTGGCTCAATTCAATATCCGAAATAGTCCAAATACACAAAAAGACTAAAATGAACCATTAAAGAACATAAAAAAAAATTTGTAGCTCCTTCTAAGTAGAAATTACCTCAAATGGGGAGTTCATGACACTTCCTGAAAAAATCGAACATATAGCCACACCAAAAGCCAAACCAGTGCAACTTAAATTAGCTAAATCATAGCTCTATAGCTCAAGCAATAACATTTTTTATTCTTGAAGATGATATATCTTTATTTAAATAACAAAGATTCTAGTTCCTAATAGTTGTAGTTTTAGTTGTTAAACATCTAAATTCAAGTCATTAAAGGCATGGACCAGTAACACCATATTTAACCTTTTTTCTATATTTCCAAATGGATCCTCGGAATTCGTTAAGGACACGATAAAAATAAATCAAATAATCAACCCCACTATACTTATATGGAGGATTCAATGGAATCATTGAAACTTCCATCCGATGTAATCACAATGAAACGTGGATCTCACACTAAAGATCTATTTTTAGTCAAATCGCCAAGACACGAAATGAGACCGAAAGCCTCAGTACCTACACAAAGGGTTATTCTAGTCCAAACTTGACTTTTATAGCTAACCTTGTCGATATTAATTTCATCTGAGCATCTTTACCAAGAATGTTGACTGAAGTAAAACTTTAAGTAAGGTTTCCAAGTTAAAACGTCTAATGATAGAAACTCACACTAGAATTGTAGAGGACCAAACAAACCTTGCCCTTAGGATAAAATTTCCCTTTTAGAGTTTATTGAATAGTCAAAATTGCATTTTTAAGCCATCCACATGACGTTTTGATGAAGTTAGCGGTTGAAGTTTCAAATTCTCCGAATCATAGAAAATTCCACAAAATCCAAATAAACAACCATGTGACCAAACTATCTATCCCATAAGGTCATAACAAACTTGTAGTCACTAATAAGTCTCTTAACACAGAAAAGATGAGAAAGCAAAGAAAATGCCCTAGAGGATCATTACAAAATTCACTACTAAGATGTGTTTTGTTAGTGAGAGTAAAAGGATAGTAACACCTTGAAGGTACAAAAAATGAGGATAGCGGGTCCTCATGCTCCACTAGACCTTCAGACGCCATCTTTGATTAAACAACACCAATAAATAACTTATGCTAAAGAGTAGAGTCCTTAAGTTCACTTTAAAACTTCAAAAGCTCCTCCATTTTCGTTTCGGTATTTGGCTCTCAACTAATGAACTGAACATAACGGGAAGTACAAAATTCAACCGAGAAGACCAACACCGTATGGAAACTATAAAATTGAGCCAACGTAGAACCATGGTAGATTTAACCCAACTAAAAAATCAAAATATCACTCTTATTATAAGCCACAAAAAAAATCTTCTATCCCCCAGCTTAGCGGACTTGAACATATCCTGCACCAATTGAAATCCACAAACCTCGCAACAAGTACATAGTCTATCTAAATATTGAGGAACAACAACTTCTAAAACAATGAGCTCAACCTAGGACCATGACAAAAATCTATGCTTGCCTCTCAAAGAACAACAAATTCATCTTGAGCACAACCTTTTAAAGCTAACCATGCTAATCCCAACGAAGACCATCATGTGAACAATAAATCTGAACTGATCCCTACTCCACTGACTTACACCAAGAAAATGAACTTAAAAAAATTACTCCATGAGCTTACAAGCTACAATGCCACTGCAAATATGCACCAACTACCACGGTCTAAAGAAAACCAAATTTGCAGGTGGTGAAATTATAATCTTCAACTTGATCATGGAGTCCCAAAGGAACCAAACCCCATCATGAACCACAGAACATGTCAAGCATGACAAAATAAAACCACACATCCTAAATTAGAACCAACTCATAGATTCAACAAATTATATTTACCCCATTTTAAAGATGAAACTTGTAAGGAAATTTCCATTTTTAAAATGATCTAAGGTAAAAAACCACCAATGAAAACCTCATGTCTTACTCGAGTTTACATGCCATTCTTTTGAGAAATCACCAGAGGAGAAAAAACTAACAACAAACAAGAATAAGGCACAACAAGGGATCAAACCTACAGATTCATCCAAGACAAAAAATCTCCAAGATCCCAAGAAGTAGATGAGTTCAAGTATACTGAATGAGAAAAAATACAACTCCGCAATAAATAAAACACAAAGGAAAAGAAAGAGAAATCCAAAAATGGATAACAGTGAACTCCATAAACTAGCAATCTCCTAACTACTACTTAAAAGGGATGACAGGGGCAAACCTCCACAGCCAATCATGCCCAATAACACGCAAACCATAAACACAAAAAAATCTTTTCCAGGAACCTATCAAACAAGAATAGACATCACCTAAAAAATATACATCAAGGACTGCTAAAATAGAAACAATTAATACCGAGGAGACAATCACAACCATAGCAAGACTATCAATGCAATGACATGGGAGTTATTCAACCACTAATACCAATCAATGAAGCACATTCTAGTTGATCCACTACTAAAAGAAATCAACTACGGAGGAAAAAACATGTATCCAACCCTCAAATCAAGGTGCTGTAACAGGCTAGTGGTGCTGTAACAGGCTAGTGATTGATGACAAACCAAGTAAACCCAAATGAGCGTGAAACCTCAAAATCATACAAAAAAAGAACTAAAGGGGTAAAAATAATAAAATCCCATTGAAAAGAATATTTGAAGCCATTTCCTCTGTCCATCCCACAGTAAGATAAAATAGATTGTGCTCACCTTTAAAATGAACACCTAAAGTAGTACCGGGAACAACAAAGGCACAACCTCTGACCAAAGGCACGGAAAATTCGTGAGACTAGTCTAATTGAATACCTCTCATAATAATCCTACGCTAATGAAATCTTTAGATGGAGGTCCATGCACCCTATAAGATACAATAAGGTTCGATCACCCTAGCTTAGAGAATAAAGCTCGATAATACTTATAACAACCATCATTGACAGCAACTTGCTGTGTAAACCCAACAAGAGTGTAACATCCCAAATATTTTTAGACTAAGACTAGATGTAAACGTGAGGTGTAGTATCAAGGGAAGAGGTCAATAGCCAAGGAAAATGAGCAAGGAACAAGTCACTATCCACTAAGGCCATAAGGGTCTTCAAGACCCAAAGTTGACACCACGAGTCATGGTGCCACCCGTGGAGGTGGACTAAGTAGCCTCCTAAGGCTGACCCAAAAGTGGTCCTCCACTTGAGCCACTCCAGGGCTCGTGAAACCTCAAATGGGTCGTGAGTGTTCTTGAAGATGACTTAGTGGATTATCCATATTGGGTTTCATGGCCTAAAAACTTCCTCAAGGTCCACGAAGGGGAACACGGCTCGTGAAGCCCCTTGTGCAGTTGCATTGGGCGTGTTTCTAAAAGGAATGAAAATACTAGCCATTGCCTCTAGAAAACAGATGGGATCATGGCTCGCACAGATCATGGGGCCCTTAGTGGTCCCTGTGCAGGTACTTAAATAAATGGGTATTTGGGGAATTTCCATTTTAAAAGGGTATTAAAAAAGGTCATTTTGCCTTAGTTTAATACACCTATATGATGAGTCAGAGATTTAGAATCATTTAGGGCTTTGTTTTGATAGATTTAGTGTCCTTAAATGCCTAATGCATGCTATAAATTGATGTTAATGCCTTGATTTTCAGTTACATGGGTATGGGAACAAAGTAATGACACTAACAGACAAAACGGAACAAAACAAGTTTAAGGTATGAACAAGGGTGATCCTGAAGATCGCTAAGAGCACTTGGTGTGTAACTTAGTGGCTGATCTAACCGCCTAAAGTTCTAGTGTGCAAAATCCTGAAGGAAGAAACAAAGTCGGTGGCAAAAAGGAGCAATCGGCGAATCGTCGAGCAGTTCCGTGATGGAAAGACAGATAGTCAAAAGTTACAACACTTGTGGATGCTGAGTGCCAATGGAAAATAGCGATTGAAGAGATCCTTGAGCAGTTTTGTAAAGTGGTTAGGTGAGCCCAACTTACTTCCCTAATCAGCCCTTTTTGGCTTATTTTTGGCAACAAAAACATAGATTTTAAACTGTTTTTCTATATGAAATTTTGGGAATGACATTGAGGGAATTTAACTTGGTTTACAACTGGTTTCTCTTAGTTTCATAGTAGACTTGAAGGTTTTGATATTAAATTTAGAGAATTTACAATTGGGTTTCGAATATTTTGCAAATTGAAACATTGTAAAGACTAAGTTACTCTTACCTAGTTGATGGCTGATCGATTTGATAATATTTTCTAACTCTTTCATGATGTTAGACTAAAACACCTATTCTTGGGGCGTGATCATGTCATTATGGGTTGATTTAGCTTATGTGTATTGTTAATTACTAGTTTAAATTCTATATTAATGTGGGTTTAATCATTATTTGTAGTTTAATTTGTGTATTGTTGTTGCAAATTCAGTTCTATATTTATGTTCTTAGCTTTATCGAGAGAGAGGTTTTAGAACTAAGACTATTGATTAATAGTTCGTAGGTATTGGGTTGATCTGGGTTAAGCTCGAGAGAGTGAATCAGGAACCCAATCTTACCCATCTTGCTCGAGAGAGAAAATTTATTAACGTTTCGGGCTTGTTCTTAATTGTTATGCTTCTTGATGGTCGAGAGAAATCACTTGAAGCAGAATAGTTGTTTTAGAGAAATCTATTTCAATTATAGTCTAGCCTGCCTATTAATATTTAATTAATTACTTCTAGTTTCAATTACTCATATATCAAAATTTTCCTATTATCAATCACAACCCGATAATTCCTCTCCTTATTGTTATCTCATTATTCCTTTATTGCGTTGTTGTTCAGAACCATAAACCAAAATCCAATCTAACATTCGTGTCAGCCGTTTGACTTGTGTAAATGCCTTTTTGTTTGGATAATTTCTATTCCTATGGTTGATTAGATCATATTTATACGTCCTAATTGAACTTTAACATGTCCCGCTCCGTCTTGGATTTGACCAACTATTAGTTTTGTTTTATTTGCTTCAGGATCTTTTGGACCTAGAATTGGATGTGGTGTGCTTAAAACATTCATCGAAATGACGTCGCTGCCATGAGTGGTGTAGTTAAAATTATTTTATTTAAGTTGAATTGGCATATTTTTAGATGAATCAACTTACTTTTGTTTTTGGTTTTTGTTGAACAAAGTAAGAGATGAGTGTTAACAGCAGTAATGGTAGCCAAGTGCACCAACAAGATTACATTGGGAACCTCAATGATGTTAATTACGAAAATGTAAATAACCCAATTTCATTTGGTGGTGTTTGTGCCTTTTGTTTACCACTAGTTAAAGGAAACGTTGTGTTTCACATCACAAGTATGATGCTTCAGCTCCTACAATTGAAAGGGTTGTTTGGGGGTGGATCATAAAGATCCCAATGAGCATATTCGGAACATCGTGGATGTCTTTATCCCGTTCTCCTTTAAAAATATATCACAAAAATTGGTCCGTCTCAAATGATTCTCATGTTCTTTGATAGGTGAAGCTTCTTAATTGTTGGCTGAGTTACCAAGGGACTTCATCACCCAATGGGATGACCTAACCACAACATTTCAAGTGATCTTCTTTCCTCAAGCTAAGATGACGACTAAGGGATGGATTCAAATGATTCAGATGAGTAAAAGGTGAGACAATCCATGAGACATGGCTAATAAGGTTTATGATGTTGGTGCTTCGTTTACCAACTCATGGACTTCCAAATAATGTGTGCAATGTTTCTACAGAAGACTTCATTCGGTGAATAAAGGAGTGGCTAATCAACTTTCTCCAGGTAGTATAATGACCACCCTATGCAATAGCATCCCAACTCCTTGAATTCAAGGTCAAAATAAACTGGGCATAGTACAATCGTGAAGACTAGGTCTCTCTTCTCAGTTATAAGATGACAAAAGAGAATATTGAGAAGAAGCAAGAGAGAGACAAAAACATGGATAAAATTATGACCTAACTAGATATCTTGGGCAAAATTGTCATGGGTGCTGGTGCAATGAGTGTTAATGTTATGGTTGTTGGTGGAGTAAACCTGATGAAGCAAAGTTTTAAGCTCTTTAAAATGAGGAAGTCAACTTCCTAGCCAACCAACGATGACGTTATTGTGCAAACTACCTTAGATCGAGTGGAAATCAAGGATCCAATAGCGATAAGTGCTAGAGAAATCGGGACAAAGAATGGCCTTATCATAATGCCACTTAAAAAGAAAGAGAGAGGGATAAGGATAGGTATGCTCCTTCCCATGAGCATCAAAAGCCGAAGGATTCTGAAGGTGGCCAGACTGAAGATATGTTATAACGCATTTTCACAAAAATTGAAGGGTTCTACAAAGTCTTAAAAGATATGAAAGAGGATGTTTCAAATCTAAATCAGACAGTGACCCCTCACTCAGTCTTTATTTAGTAGTTGGATACCCAATTGGTAAAACCTCGACGCATATGAATCCAAAACAACAAAATGGTTTGCTTAGTGATACGATGGCAAACCCTAACGAATGAGCATAAATGGGTATTGTCATCATGTTATAACGTAAACTAAGGCGCTTCTTGAGAGGCAAACAAATTTTTTATTGTTTTATGTTTAATTTTGAATAATGAGTGTCGATGGTGTAGGTTGAAAAGTGGAGTGTGTTTGAGAATGTGCAGTTTGGCAAGCCAAAGACACCTGCCGGCGACTTGCCAGAGAGGTCGGAAAATCCGAATTTGATCGTTGTAGGAGTCATAAAATATGAAGTGGAAGTTTTGAATACCTAATGGGAAAAAGGTTTAACCGACAACACGTTGTTCAAGATGGAAAACGTGATTCTGTGTGAAGTTTGGACCCCTAAATTGAGTGGAGGTTCTGTTAATCTAAGCAAGATAAGTTAATACTCGTCACATCATCAAGTGGTTCGGCGTGATCGAGTATTTCCGCCGGAAGGGACACAAACTGAAAGGTTTAAAAGGCCAAACAGGTTAACTATTCAAACTCCTTCATAGTCTCTCATTTCTAACCTCGTACATCTCATCCACATTCTAGATTTTACATATTTTACTATTTATTTTTCTTTTTGTTCTAGATCTTCTGCTCATATTTGAATTAATTTTCCGCGTAACTTATCAAATTCTCAATTTGGTATACACGTTTGTTTTTCGAACCCCAAACTTTTGTTTAGTGGTTAAACTCAAATGCAATCGGTCATTGCGTGCTAATTTGGGTTGGGTGATTGTTGAAATCATGTTTTATTTGTCAGACTATCAAATATTGAGCTCGAACATGCACCTATTTATTTGATGAAAACACTATTAGTGGTAAATGATCATCCAAATTGACTTTAAGATCTAGCACATAAGCTCTGAAAATGTCTTCTAGTGTTTGAATAGTAATCTCGACTTGGACATCTGTTTCTTGATAAAATACTGTGTTAATGTTTACTTGTGTGCCTATGATTCATCGAAATGATCTCTAAAAAACAGTTGTATATTAGGCATCTCTATCTGAAATATTTGAAACTAGGTCCATGTAAGCGAACATTTTCTCTTATATACAACCTGCAATAATCTTCAGCCATGAAGGTGGACTTAAAGGTTAAGAAATGGGTTGATTTTGTTATACGATCAACTATCACCAATCTGGAGTCATCATTACTGTAAGAAGACGACAAGCATGTGATGAAGTTCATATTAATATCTTGTTGTTTCTGTACTAAATACTTATGGACTAAGCTAGGATACCAGACCTCTGATATTTTGCTTTCACATATTGATAATTAAAGCATTTTGCTACATACTCCGCAATATATTTCTTTATATATTTCAACCAGTAGACCTCTTTAAGGTCTACATGTTCATAAATCCATGATGAATTGAAAACATAAATAATGGGTCTTAACAATAATCTATTGTCTCAAGCGATCTATATTAGAAACGCACATTCTATACCGACACCTCAAGGTGCTGTGACATGATAGCTCAAATGTTGTAACTCAATGTTGTTGGATTCCCTATTTGTATTTGAGCAATAGGGAAACATCATATTGTCTCTATTTTACCAATGGCATCGGTGAACACTAATGTATTCAATACTACAATGAAAAAATCCTTAGAACCCATAAGTCAGACTCCAAACTTGCTAATTTATGCAAATATCTTCCCACTTCACATTGAGTAGGTGACAGATGTTCCAAGATACCCATAAAAAGTTTACAAAGATTATCTTATACAGTGTTACCTTTACCTAGGTGGCAGAGATATCCACTGTCACACCCGGAGTACACACCCCAGATGAGACCGGCGCCGTCGTCCTCTCAGAGGGATTAGACAAGCTCTTAGCATTCGTCATAACGTGTGATCAGTAAAATTGCGGAAAACATAAAACTTCTACATATTTATGTGAAGTATAATTAGACTTCATACCTAACAATCATAAAAGCATACGATATTCGAAAACTTGTCTCACATATATAAAACTATCTAAAGAGTGCAAATCTGGTATTAGCCAATATATAGTAAATATGCCATATAGGCCTTAGTACAAAAGAATGCAGAAAAACATAAATGGAATTAGAATATTCTGAAAAATACTAAGTCTTCATAAGCTGGAATATGAAAGATAGCATCCCCGAAAATGAGGACCTACCAAGACTTGGATAAAGAATTCCAAGCTTCTTCAAATCGACCTCCTTAAACTTCAATGGTCGGAACCTATAGTTGTAGTAATATAAAGTATTGGAATAAGTGAGCCACATGTACTAAGTAAGGTATACGCACATAACACTTAAGGACATGAATGAAAAAGGATCATTTATCATCTCTTTATAAAATATGCTAAGTCATATCAAAGTCTTCAATGCACATACCATATAACATACACAAGTTAATGATTCCATCAAACTTAAAGCATGATCATAATCAAAGACATATTTTCATAGAATCATGTTAACATTACATATTCAAACGATCATAGAACATAAATAACAATGATGTCATCTCAAACCTACAAGTGCAATGGTCATGTGAATCCCCATAACCCCACACAACCAAGTAGATAATATAGGAGACAATTAGTAAAGCTTTGCTACATATAAGTTGTAACATAAGTAGTCATCACTTATATAGCAATATAAACCAATAACATATTCATCATAATGATCAACATCATATAACAAAAACATAATGTATCATAAGCATCATACATTTCATGTTATCATATTACATAAAAACAATCTCCAAGGACACCCCTTAGAGACAACATGTTCAATGTCTAGGTAGAGTCCCATACCCCTACCTATACTAAGTAGACTTCTCAAGTCACCCTAGTCAACGTTCATTTACTTGTCTTTAATTTTACATGAGGGAACATTCGCCTTAACCGACAACGACCATGTGAGCTAAACATGGTATCTGGTGTCATAAAACCCCACACCGAAAGAAGGTGGTCTACCGGACAAAATAGAACCTAACATGACATAGCTTTCTAGGTGGATCCACTAGCTAGTATCCTATGGTGGAAACATAGTTCAATAACTAGGATATGCATTAGACACCCATAGTTCCACATTACATGGCAGCCTCAATCTCATGAGAGTCATTGTGAACCTATCTTCCAACTAGGGAAGAAACACCTCTCATAACTAGTTCATTGGTGCTTAGCTTAAGTCCCAGTCTTGTATAATCTTTAAGTTGTCGTTTGTCATAAACTTATCATAGGGCATAGGAAATTAACTCCTTGTATAAACATGATCATTAGCTCTTTAAGATTAGATGAAAATTTCCTTTCATCATAACCCTTCATATGTGAGATTAACATAACAAAATCACCTTGCATAAAGCATACAAGAGGATATCATAAACTTGCATTTTCGTATTCTTATCATTATTTTACAATTTACATGTTTGTAGACCAGCATATTCACATGGCAACATCATACATACTTTTCATAACATAACATCATAATTTATAGGCTATCATAAACATTGGAGAGTAATCATCCTTTAGAAGCCTTACCTCTTGCTTCCAAGAACCTTAGTTCATATTAAAATAGTCATAACCATACTTAGTGAAATACTCAATAGCATAACCAAGAACAACTATTCAAATGATATACAAGAGCAATGCATAATGTAGGGTAAGGGAAAGGGTCATTTAAGAGTTCATTCTAGTCTTAATTCTAATCCCTACGTTTACAGTCATCAAGTAGTAGAAACAAGCATACGAAGCCATCATCTAGATAATAACATACTTCACACGAAATTCAAACATAAAATAACAACATACTGATGAATCCGTGTGAAATCAACAATAGAAAACACTTACTTTTCATTGAAAATCATAAATCTAGGTTTAGGAAGAAAATCCGTTTTGTAGAGTAAAAACCCTAGTATTTGAATTTCTTGAAAACTTATCTTGAAAGGACCTCTTGGGGAAAGTAATCACAAGAGAAAAAAACCCATACCTTATAGATGAAGAATCCACAAAATTTGATTGGAAACTTCGTGTAACACTCTGGAAATGTCATGACTTAGACTAGAGCTTAATCTATTAAATAATATTTAAAATGATTTTTTCAGATCTATATTAATTTAATAAAATCATTTAGAAAAGGTTAGAGCCAAAACGACTAAGAAAGGCCTTGACGTCCGGAAACTAGCTAATTTGAACTAGTTTATGTCCCCATGTTTGGTGAAGGACCTGAGGTGTCAAATGGAGTCCAAAACTTATAAAGAGACCTTGGGTAGGTAGTATGTATTACAAAGGGTCCAAACGTCTGGTAACAACATCCCAAGGACCAACCAAAGGGTCCTAGGGGAGTACCCAAACGTGGGTGGGCAGGCTGCCTGCGAGCATGCAGAACTGTACGCAAAGCGTGCAACGCGAGCGTGACATGAAGTTCACTGCCTCAAGATTTGAGAGGCAGCCTCACGACGCGAGGCTGGCACTCACCTCACTGCCTTGACACAATATTTAATAAAAGTGACGGGATTGGGCCCCATGACGAGCAACTACATCCCAGAATCGTTAAAGTATTTTTGGTAATTTAACTTATTAAAAATACCCATTTAAGTGGAGGGTCTTTTGGATAATTCATGTAACATTCCGGAAAATCATATGTCTAATGAAGAGCGCAGTATACCCTTAGGATAGTCTATTAGGGGTACATAGGCACCCCAATGCCCAAAATTGAGAAATATTGGGCATAGTATAGAAAAACGCGCTAAGGGATATTAGCCAATTTTCTATATACAAATAAGAAATATACTTTTTGGATTTCCATACCCAATCTAAGATTCATTCAGCAAGAAGTGTACCTACGAGGAAGACCCTAAGCTAAAAACACAGTGGATCTTTTATGCATAAGGTATGAGGCATCCATGTGTCAAGCTTATTACCATAGCACATAGCACATGATCATTTAAAATGATCATGTATATTAAGCAGTGCCCAAGGACATAGTGAGGATCCTTGGGACAATAAGTAAATATTCCCAAATGAACCATGAATAATAGTTAGTTAGGAAAGTGAAACAAACCCATGTGCAAGAACATGTGCAAGACATGTGAAGAAGCTGCCAAAGGAGGGGACCACCCTAACCGAATTCGGTTATGGTAGTTAGGGGGAAAAACGTGCACAAACACCACTCCATGTGGGGCCTAACCTCCCTATCAATTATAGACTCTATCCTACTGCCCTAAATAACTAAATAACCTAGGACTAACTGAATCAGACCATTTAGTGCACCCGACAACCTAGGATCAAAACAGGGTTGACACTAACCTAGTACTAGTTAAAGAGACAACCTAGTACCTAACCTAGGATGGTCCAAAAGGTTTGTTATGGTCCTAACAACTTAGGCGTACTTTTGTAATTTCCCTAGGTTACATAATTAATTAATTTATCAAATTAATTATTTAATTTAAAAGGGCTAAAACTCAAAATAAAAAGGAAATTTTTAGATTTCGGTTAAAATTAGAAAGGGACAACCTAGTACCTAACCTAGGATGGTCCAAAGTGTTAATTAACATCTTAAAGACTTAAGGGTACTTTAGTAATTACCCTAAGATACTTAATTAATTAATTTAGCAACTTAATTAATATATTTAAAGGGGCAAAACCGAAATCACAAAGCAATATCTAGATTTCGGTTAAAACAAGAAAAAGACAACCTAGTACCTAAACTAGGATGGTTCAAAGGATTAGTTATGATTATGACGACTTAAGGGTACTTTAATAATTACCCTAGGTAACTTAATTAATTAAATTAGTCATTTAATTAATTAAATTAAAGGGTTCAAACCGAAATTCTTACACTAGCCTAGTACAACTCAAGAAACATCGTAGTACTTAAGCTAGGATTGTCCAAAAGGGTAAAAAATTTTGTTCCAATGATTGAGGGACACTTGAATAGTTACCCTATGTACCTTAATTTATTGAATTAGTCATTTAATTAATTAATTTAAAGGGTAAAAACGATCATAGGAATAAATTCATATTTGACCAAGTGTTGTGTTTTCCTAATTCTAGTAAATCTAGGAGGGGCTTTTTAGTAATTAGTTAATTAACTTATTTAATTAACTTATTAAACCTCAAATTGAATGAGTCAAGATCAGTTCTTAAACCTAAAAATCACGTTCAAACTCATCGACAAAAAGGAAGCAAAAACAGTAAGCAACAAACACAGGAAAAAGGCAGAAAATTTATCGATTTCTCTAGGGCGATTTCAAGGTTTCGCAAAAATAGTAAACAACAACCGCAGGAAAAAGGCAGAAAATTTATAGATTTCTCTAGGGTGATTTCAAGGTTTTTTTCAAGGTGGTCTTCGTAGATTAAGTTCTATATAAGGTATGGGTTTCTCTCCTTGACTTTTTTCTCCAAGAGAACTTTCTTTCGAATGATTCAAAGATCTTGAAAACTAGGGTTATTTCCCGTCTTTCTTGTCAAACTCCTTTCCATGGTATCCGTGTTACGATTTCAATGTTGAATAGGTTAGAAAACATGTTGTTGGTATGTGGTACTGGTTGATCTTAATGTGTAAGGTTTTTGATTAAATAATGATTGAATGAACCTATTAATTGGACTCATTTGATGCTAAGTGTTATTATGTGAACTAAAAGAATGATACTATGTTAAAGATATGTCCAAAAATGTTAGTTATGAAGATGTTACGGTTTGTTGTGCATACTTGCTCTTAATATAACATTATAAAGATGATATATTCATCAAATGCTAATATGATTCTGTCCAAGATGTTTAAAAGCGTTATGCCTAAAGTTATGTTATAAGGTTGGCTAAACAAATCTCCATGTAATCATAAGTTGAATGAATGTTTGGGTTATGCCAGTAAAATGGCTAAGAATGTCTTTCCCAAAAGTTGAATGGAATTGACTTACATTATTGGTTTTAAATAATGATGGAAAAATTGGCTAATGACAATCTCATGAAACTATATTTGAATGAATGTTTGGCGTGTGCCTATAAATTGGCTATGAAGTCATTTCCAAAATTTTTAGGCCAATACTAGATTTACACCAATCTTATGTGCCTAATATAATGCAATGTCAAATTAAGCATGACCAACAGAACAAAATGAACCCATACTAAGGGTATGTCAATAAATGAGACAAGTCCCAACATACCCTATACTATCTTATATGACTAAAATTTAGGAATGCCCAATGAATAAGCACATCTAAAGTAATTTAATGAATCCATAACTAAGGGAATGCCATTCATTGGCACAACTCCCAACATGTTCTAAAAGAATGACATATGAACTCATGAAACTCATTTAATGAAGTGCTCATCGTCCATAAACGATGATATGAATCTACTACACTAAAGTAAGTAAGTAACGTCATTTATAACATAATTAAAGTGGTCTAAAGTAAGTAAGTGACCAGAATGGGGTGTTAAAGGGAGTGATACAACTCTCACTTACACCTAACCTACTATGTTAAATGAATACTCACGTATGAAGGTGTTAGAATGTGTGAGCCAGTCTGATTAACACCAAAGGATGATATGTAAGAAAAATTCACATTTCATTAATGTAATGTAAGGATGATCAATCATCAATAGAGTAAGTAAATCTCAATCTAGAAGCGAGCGTCCATAATGCTTGAGTCAACACTAAAAGATAAAGAAGAAATGAACATTCACGTAATGAGGTGAGTAATTATGTTAATCTATGATCCTAATGAAAATGGTGACAACATGAGAAGAGGCTAAGATGAACAGTGAGACAAGTCTCAACAAAGCCTAAGTGAAGGTCACTAAAAGTACTCACCTAAGAGAGTGTTAAATATCAAGAGACAAGTTTCAATCATACTCTATATATAAGTGTAAGGACAATTCACACTTAATACTAATGATGAGATGAGAAATCATATAATGAGCAATGATCCGTCATGCTAGAAGCCAGCTTCCATGATGTATGAGTTGAATGTAATGGAACTTTTTACTGAGCACTAATAGGCTAGCTATGAGCGGTGATGCCTTCCTCCGGGAAGGGCGGTGTTCACATAACTCTCATGAGATAAGACTATCCGACATTGCCGGGTATGGGTCTCCTTATATTTCCTAGTCTTTGAACCTATACTTAAAATAAAGTGATCTAGCATGGTTCGACTCCCTATATACGCTAGCATGTTCGGTCACTTTGGCCGGTGATTCTACTTCTTTGGGGTGTGGGGCAGACAATCGATTTCATGATGCTCACATAATCTATGTCGGTTAAGGATAAAGTTTTCAAAGAAATAATGAGGCCAGCCTCAAAGTATGAAAGATAATTAAATGAACGATACCGAAGGTGTTTGTGTAAAATAATCTGGAGGTGAAATTAGATTCAAGTAATGACAGTAGGTCATTCTTGGTCATTGAACTCCATGATCCCGATGAGAGTCTTACACTTCATCCTAGGTATAGCTTGTGTTTACATCAGCCTACGAATGAATAAAATGAATAATGTGAAGTACGAATGAACGAATGAAGCAGACTATGTGTTTGCTAACGAAGGTCCTCGAGTTAACGCCCCATATGTTGGGCCCTCACTTGAGATGTCTTATGCTACATCAACGATTCCAAAGTGTCGTGTATATGAAATGTATAATATATAAAACATTAATGTAATGAAATCAATGGCATGATCACTAGAGAATTGCTTATGAAAGGTAATGAATATATAGTGTAAAGAATAACTCACTATAAGGTAAGGAAATCATTTCTTAGTCCTTGGATTACATACATCGATTCATTGTGGGTATGGGACTATAATGAATCATTGAACTTGTAGGTAAAGCATAGGACCAAAAGAATTATTGAACTACACAACAAAAAGAAGAAAAAGACTAAAAAATAATCTAGTGTACCATGAGGAGCTCTCGGCTTATGAGGATCAAAACTCTCAATTCTTCGCCCGAGTTGTTCTAAAATTATGTTGATGATACTAATGTTTTGTTATCATATATAAAATGAGTTGTGTTCTTTGAATGCATTAAAATACATCATATTCATACCACAAGTAAGAACTAACGATTTAGGAAAGTCTAGTGACTAATCTTTCCAGAAATAGCATGATATTTAGGAAGAGCTTTCTTTGATCATGCATAGCCTTATGTGTATGTGTGCATACACCCATACTTAGTACAAGTGTGTATTAATTCCATACTGTATTACTATTTTAGGTGCAGGATCAGGTGGACGTTGAAGGTATGATTGTAGTTGTTCGGACTCAGAGATTTCATCTTTCGAGGATGCTTGCCTTTATATTTATTACTTAGTATTAGGTTTGAACTAGTGGAGTATGTTCCACTAGTGTTTCTTTCCCATTTTATTAAGACTCTTGTAATGATGCCGTTTTGACAAGTATTACTTATGACATGAGATTCTATTTCTTTCAAGTGGTAAGTTTCTATAATTAGATGGTTGATGTATGAGCAATAATCTTCCTTACAAATACGTGTTTATATGTTTACAATATGAAGTCTACGTATACTTAAAGTATAAACAAAAAATTTTAAATTTTCCGCTAAAATTAACCGTGTGAATGTGATGAATGCAAGAAGAGGCTTGTCTGCGACCTTTGAGAGGTCAACGACGCCGGTGGCGGTCCGCATTCCAGAATCCTAGTCGTTACAATTCATAGGAAGACTATATATTGATATTAGGTCAGATTTAGACCACTTTTACACGTCCCAAATCAAATCAAACAAGTTTCTCTCATATCTAAAGAAACGCTCTCTTTTCTAAACTCCATTGAAAAACAAGAAGAGCTTAAGGAAGAAGATGAAGACTTCAAGTTTTTCATCCAAATATCGTGGATTCTTCATCTATGAGGTATGGTTTTTTCAATCTTGGGTTTCCTTTCCCCAAGAGGTCCATTCAAAGATAAGTTTTCAAGAACTTCAAATACTAGGGTTTTACTCTACAAAATGGGTTTTTCTTCCTAACTGAAGATTTATGATTTTTCATGAAAAACAGTTGTTTTCTATGGTTAATTATGCATGTATTGTTGAGTCTTTGACTTGTAATGATAGATTTTCGTGTGAAGCATGTTATTTTATGATTTCAAATTGGTTATACCCACTGCTTGATGACACGTTAATGTAGGAATTGGAATTAAGACTAGAATGAACTCTTAAATGACCCATTTCCTTACCATACATTATGCATTTATATTTTATATGATTTGAAGAGTTTTTCTTTATTATTCTATTGAGTATTTCACTAACTATGGTGATGAATATTTTAAGTTGAAATAAGTTCTTGAATAAGCCTCTTGGAAGAAAGATATAAGTGTTCTAAAGTTGTGATTACTCCCCAATGTTTATGTTAGCCTATAAATCATGATGCTATGTTATGAATGTATATATGATGTTTCTGTGAGTATATGTTGGGCTATGAACATGTTTCTTGTGATATCATGATAAGAACACGATAAATGCAAGTTACGATATTCTCTTGTATGCTTAACACAAGATGGCCATGTTATATAAATTTCACAAACGAAGGGTTAGAATGAAAGGAAATTCTCGTCTAATCCTAAAGAGATAACGACCATGTTTATACATGGATTTAATCTCCTATGACCTACGATAAGCTATGATGAAAGACAACTTAAAAGTTATTCAAGAAAGGGACTTAAGCTAAGCACCGATGAACTAGATATGTGAGGTGTCCCTTCCCAAGTGGAAAAAAATTCACAATGACTCTCATGAGATTCAGGCTTCCATGTAATGTGTAACTATGGCTCTCTAATAAATATCCTAGTTCTTGAACATTGTTTCCACCACAGGATACTAGCTAGTTGATACACCTAGAAATCTATGTCATGTTAGGTTCTACTTTGGACGGTAGACCACCTTCTTTTGGTGTGAGGTTTTATGACACCGAATTCCATGTTTATCTCACATGGTCTATGTAGATTAAGGAGAATGTTCCCTCATGTAAAATGAAAGACAAGTAAATGAACGTTTACTAGGGTAACTTGAGGATACTATTTAGTATAGGTAGGGGTATGGGACTCTACCTAGACATTGCACAAGTTGACTCTAAGGAAAGTCCTTGGAGATTGTTCCTATGTAATATGATAACATGAAAGGTATGATGCTTATGATACATGATGTTATTATGTTATTCTTATATAATGTTGGTCATTATGATGCATATGTTATTGGGTTATATTGCTATATGAAGTGATGACTACTTATGTTAAAAGTTATATCAAGCAAACCTTTACTCATGGTCTCCTATCTAATCTACTTGGTTGTGTGGGGTTATAGGGATTCACATGCCCATTGCACTTGTATGTTGGGGATGAGATCATTGGTAAGTGTTTTTGTGTGTTATGTTCTATGATATTTTGTATATGTAATTTTAACATGACTCTATGATAGTATATCTTTGATCATGATCATGCTTTAAGTATGTGGTATGTGCATTGAGGACTTTCATATGACTTAGCATGTTTTCTAAAGAGATTATAAATGATCCTTTTTCATGCATGTCCTTCTACAGAGATGATAAATGATCCTTTTTCATGTATGTCCTTATACATTATGTGAATATACTCATATTTAGTACATGTGGCGTACTAATCCCATTACTTTATATTACTACAACTGTAGGTTCCGGCCATTGAAGTTTAAGGAGGTCGATTTGAAGAAGCTTGGAACTGTTTTTCCAAGTCTTGGTAGGTCCTCACGTTCGGGGATGCTATCTTCCTTTATACTAGCTTATGAAGACATTAGTAGATTTTAAGAGTATTCTATTTCCATTTATGTTCTTTGGATTCTTTTATATTAAGGTCAATATGTCATATTGACTATATATTGGCTTAGTCCAAATTTTCACTCTTTAGATGGTTTTATATATGTGAGACAGATTTTTAGATTATCGTATGTCCTTATGAAGGTTAAATATGAAGTTTAAGTATACTTCAATAGTATGTAAAAGTTTAAATTTTTTTGCAATTTTAACTAATCACATGTTATGACGAATCTTAAGGGCTTGTCTGGGTCCTCTGAGAGGACAATGATGTCGGTCTACATCTGGGTTGTGCTCCCCGGGTGTGACACTTCGAAGCCTTCGCCTTCTTCCATAATCTCTACTTGTTCTTCAATGGAGTTTGGAAAAGCGAGCGTTCTTGAGAGAGATGAAAGAAATTTTGTTTGATCTGATTTGGGATTTGTAAAAGTGGTCTAAAACATACCTAATATCCATATGTAGTCGTCATATGAATTACACAAAGTACCCTCCACTTAAATGGGTCTTTTTAATAAGTTAAATTACCAAAAATATGACTATAACGATTCTGGGAAGAAGCTGCGCGTCGCGGGGCCAAATCCCGTCATTTTTATTAAATTTTGAGTTGAGGCAGTGAGGTGCGTGTCAGCCTCGCGTCCCGAGGCTGTCTCTCAAATCTTGATACAGAACATCTCAAATCTTGACACTTCAAAACCTTCACCAAACATAGGGACGTCAACTAGTTTAAATTAGCTAGTTTTCGGACGTCAAGGTCTTTCTTTGTCTCTTTGGTTCTATACTTTTCCAAATGAGTTTATTACATTAAAATAGGTCTGGAAACATCATTTTAAATATTATTTAATAGATTAAGATCTATAATAATCCATGACATTTCCGGAGTGTTACATTATCCCCCCCCCCTTAGGAACATTCGTCCCCGAATGACACCAAAATCTTTTGGAGGTAAGAATAGACTCAATACTAGTAGCCCAACAAATCAACAACATAAAAATCATAATAAGTCGCAAATCATAGGAGTAAATCACATCTCCATACAGCACATACCATAAAATTACACATAACACTCAATTCATGATGCACAAACATATAAGAGTTCCATATTCATAACACATTGTGAGGAATTTCCTTCTAAACCTTATCATAAGCTAGAAATTCATCAAAGAGTTACCATGCTATCATTCTTATCAAGATAACAACAAAATAGGAAAATCTCAAGAAAACATATGCATACATGTTTCACATAAGTGTAAGAATAGAGTATGAAGACATTTTCTTAAAACTCTAGTTAGTACTATCTTTTACCCAAACATGCATATATTTTGAAAACAAGTTAATTTCATGATTATTCATTAATTTCATTATTAAGAGGAATATCTAACCTGAAGGAGTAAATAGATGAGGGTAGCGGGACTTCATGTCGGCTTCAGCCTCCCATGTTGCACCCTCAACATGATGACTTTTCCAAAGGCAACCTCCTTTTTTCTCAACTTCTTGACTTGGCGATCTAGAATCTCAACCGAAGCTCTTCATAAGAGAGATTCTCATCCACTCCTAAACCTTCTATAGGAAGAATTGATACCAGGTCGCCGATGCAATTCTTTAGCATAGAAACATGAAACACCGGATAAACGAAAGCTAGTTCACTAGGCAGTTTTAACTCATAGGCAACCTTTCCAGCCCGTTGTAAAACCTCATAAGGACTAACATATCGGGGACTTAACATCCCTTTTGTACCGAATCCCATTACCCCTTTCATAGGTGAAATCTTAAAGTAGACATCATCACCAATTTTAAACTCAAGATCTCTTCTTCTATTGTCGGCATAAGACTTTTTGCTGATTATAGGCTGTCTTCAATTTATCTCTTATTATTGGAACATTCTCTCTAACCTCATCGATAATCTCTAGACTAAGGACTGAGGACTCACCAACCTCAAACCATCCAACCAAATATCTACACCTTCTACAAAAAAGAGCTTCAAAAGGTGTCATGGAGATGTTCGAATGATAGTTATTGTTGTAAGAAAACTCAATCAAAGGTAAGTGATTATCCCAACTTCCCTTAAAATCAATGACGCAGGATCTTAACATGTCTTCAAGGGTCTGAATGGTAAGCTCCGCTTGACCATCTGGCTGGGGATGAAAAGCGGTACTAAGTTTCACTTGAGTACCTAAACCCTTTTGAGAAGGCTTCCAAAAACGAGAAATGAATTGGGCAGCTCTATCCAAAATGATAGACAAAGGAATCCCATGAAGACTCACAATCTCATTAATGTAGATTCTTGCATACTCTTCGGCAGTATAAGTAGACTTAATAGGAACAAAATGGGCAGATTTTGTCAACCTATCCACAATAACCCATATTGAATCATTTTGCCTACGAGTTCGAGGCAACCCAACAACAAAGTCCATATTGATGGCTTCCCACTTCCAAGTAGGAACATCCATGATTTGGGTTAAGCCACCCGATTAAAGATGCTCAGCTTTAACTTGTTGGCAGTTTGGACCCTTAGCAACAAACTCTTCTATGTCCCTCTTTAAAACATTCCACCAATAGACTTCCCTAAGATCATGATACATTTTGGTAGCACCTGGATGTATAGAATAGAGAGAAACGTGGGCTTCTTCGAGAATTTGATTTATCAAATCCTCTATATCGGGTACACATAATCTCCCTTGGTACCTTAGAACACCATCCCCCTCTTGGCAGAATGACTCATTGAGTTTACTAAGTAACGATTCCTTCAAATCCATTAATAGAGGATCAAGATGTTGCTTATATATCACATCAACCACTAATGATGAGTCGGAGTTATGATGGACCATAAAACCACCATTTGGAGAATCTTCTAAGCGCACACCTAAGAGAGCCAACCTATGAACATATTTCACAAGTTCTTTCTTCTCTTCTTCCACATGAGACACACTACCCATAGTCATACGACATAAAGCATCCTCAACCACATTGGCTTTGACGGGGTGGTAAATGACACTCATGTCATAATCCTTCAACAATTCTAACCATCTTCTCTGTCTGAGGTTCAACTCCTTTTGTGTTAACACATATTGAAGACTTTTATGGTCATTAAACACATCAACATGCACACCATACAAATAATGCCTCCATATTTTAAAGGCAAAAACTACAGCAGCTAACTCAAGATCATGAGTTGGGTAATTCTTCTCATGAACTTTGAGTTTCCTAGAAGCATAAGCAATCACCATGCCATGTTGGATGAGGACACATCCCAAGCCCACTTGGGAAGCATCACAATATATTAAAAAGCCTGCATTACCTTCCGGTAAGGTCAACACCGGAGCAGAGGTAAGCTTATCTTTCAACTCTTGAAAACCTTTCTCACAAGCTTCCAACAACACAAACTTTACCTTCTTTTGGGTCAAAGTTGTCCAAGAAGAAGCAATGGATGAAAATCCATCAACAGATCTTCTATAATAGCCGGCTAGACCCAAGAAACTCCTTATATGTGTGGGAGTCAAAGATCTAGGACAATTTTTGACCGCAGCCGTCTTCTTTGGATCAACCTCTACACCATCACCAGAGACAATATGTCCAAGAAAAGCAACTGACCTCAACCACAATTCACACTTGCTATATTTGGCATAAAGTTGGTGTTCTTTGAGGATTTGCAAAGACAACCTTCAAGTGATTCTCATGATCATCTTCATTCTTTGAGTATATTAAAATATCATCACTGAACATAATCACAAATGAGTCGAGGTAATCTCAGAAACCTCTATTCATTAAGTCCATGAACGCCGCCAGGGAATTGTTAACCCAAATGACATAACCAGAAATTTATAGTGAACATATCTAGTTTGGAAAGCTGTTTTGGGAACATCTTCACCTCTCACCCTAAGTTGGTGATAACCCAACCTTAAGTCAATCTTTGAAAAACAAATTGCACCTTGGAGATGATCAAATAGATCATCAATCCGAGGTAGAGGATACTTATTCTTTATGGTGACCTTATTAAGTTGGCAATAATCAATCAACATTCTAAGGGACCCATCCTTTTTCTCAACAAACAAGATCGGAGCACCACATGGAGAAATACTAGGTTGAATGAAATCCTTGTCTAGTAAATTGAGTTGTAGCTTCAACTCTTTCAATTCAGCCGGAGCCATCCTATATGGAGGAATTGCAATGGGATTCATATTCGGTAATAAATCAATGCCAAAGTTAATTTCCCTTTCGGGAGGAACTCCTGAAAGGTCATTAGGAAAAACCTCTGGGAATTCTCTCACTATAGGGACTGACTCAATGGAAGGAGTTTCACATTCTAGGTCCTTAACCCTCACTTCATGGTATAAACAACCCTTAGCTATCATATTACAAGACTTCAAGCACGATATGATTTGACCCCTTGACATAGAATCCCCCCCCCCTTCCACTTTAAAATGGGTTCATTAGGGAATTGAAATTTCACTACCCTTGTTCTACGATCTATGGACGCAAAACAATCATGAAGCCAATCCATACCCAAGATAATATCGAAATCAAACATGCCTACTTCTACCAAATCAACAAGAGTAACTCTATTGGGCAGCATCACAGGACATTTCCTATACACTCTTTTTGCAACTACTAAGTAACTCGTTGGGGTACAAACGGAAAAGGGTTCAATCAAAATATTGGGAAGTACATCAAACTTACTAGCTACCAAAGATGTAAAAAAAGGAAGGGTAGCACCTGGGTCAAGTATTGCATAAACATTAATAGAGAAAATTTGTAACATACCCGTCACAACGTCGGGAGATCTTTCTTGTTCACCCTAGCCTTGAGATCATAGAAACGGTTCCTTCTTGGATATTCAGAACTAGGACTGCTTGATTGAGCTTTGTTATTCCCCTTAACTTGACTTCTCAAATTAGGACAATCTTTCACCATATGGCCACCTTTTCCACAACCATAGCAACTATTAGTTCCAACAAGGCATTAACCCACATGTTTCTTACCACAAGTTTGTCTTTCTCTTGGTCGATCAACATTTCTCCCCTTTGAGGTTTAGGATTATAAGCTCTATCATTGCAGTTCTTGGAGAAATTTGAAGGAACTTGGTTTGAAAACCACTTCTTAGACTTAAGCTTGTCTTGAACATCAAGCCTACTCTTAGAAGAGCCACTTTCAAAAGACTTTGCCTTCTTAAATTCCCTATTTTTCTTCCTTAGATGACTTTCTTCAACGTGTTGAGCATGAACCATCAATCTGGAAAGATCCATATAGTCATGAAGCATGGATGCACGACATTCTTCTTCAAGCTCTTCGGACACACCCGTTACATAACGTCTTATTTCATCCCTAGCATTAGAAACCAAAGAAGAAACATATATGGACAGCTTAATGAATTTTAAGAAGTATTCCTTGACACTCATACCTTCTTGACGCAGGTTGATAAAAGCTTCTACCTTAGCTTCACTTTGCTATCAATTAGGAAGAACCGATCAAGAATGAAATTAGATGCTAAAAGACATATCGTATCAAAAATCTAGAGGCATGACATAGGATTACAAAGAAAAGAGAAGTTTCCTAGTCATCACATATCCTCTCGTCCATAATAGTGGCGCGGTTAACAACCATGAACAAGATACTAGGTAATATGGTTTAGTGTGACATCAAGCCTAAGGATGTTTAACCTCATGCTCTGATACCAAGTTTTTCACGCCTAGAGAACACACCCCAGATGAGACCAGCGTCGTCGTCCTTTCAGAGGACTCAGACAAGCCCTTAGCATTTGTCATAACATGTGATCAGTAAGATTGCAGAAAATTTAAAACTTTTACATACTTATGTGAAGCATACTTAGACTTCATTCCTAACGTTCATAAAAGCATACGATATTCTAAAACATTTCTCACATACATAAAACCATCTAAAGAGTGCAAATTTGGACTTATCCAATGTATAGTAAATATGCCATATAGGCCTTTATACAAAAGAATCCAGAAGAAGATACATGGAATTAGAATATTCTTAAAACTACTAAGTCTCCATAATATAGAATATGAAAGATAGTATCCCCGAATATGAAGACCTACCAAGACTTGGAGAAAGAATTCCAAGATTCTTCTAATCAACCTCCTGAAACTTCAACGGCTGGAACCTACAGTTGTAGTAATATAAAGTAATGGGGTTAGTACACCACATGTACTAAGTATGGGTTCATGCACATAATACTTAACAATTATTATCATAATCAAAGACATATTATCGTAGAGTCATGTTAAAATTACATATTCAAAGGATCATAGAACATAACACAAAAAACACTTAACAATGATCTCATACCAAACCTACAAGTGCAATGGTCATGTGAAGCCCCATAACCCCATACAACCAAGTAGATAAGATAGGAGACCATGAATAAATTTTTGCTTCATATAACTTGTAACGTCACTAGTCATCACTTCATATATAAATATAACGCACTAGCATATTCATCATAATGACAAACATAATATAAGAAAAAGATAATGTATCATAAGCATCATATCTTTCATGTTATCATATTACATAAGAACAATATCCTAGGACTCCCGTTAGGGTCAACATGTTTAATGTCTAGGTACAGTCCCATACCCCTACCTATACTAAGTAGATTTCTCAAGTCACCCTAGTCAACATTCACTTACTTGTCTTTCATCTTACATGAGGGAACATTCGCCTTAACTGACATAGACCATGTAAGCTAAACATGGAATCCGGTGACATAAAACCCCACACCAAAAGAAGGTGGTCTACCAACCAAAGTATTACCTAACATGACATAGCTTTCTAGGTGGATCCAGTAGCTAGTTTCCTATGGTGGCAACATAGTTCAAGAACTAGGAGATGTATTAGAGACCCATAATTCCGCATTACATGGAAGCCTCAATCTCATGAGAGTCATTGTGAACCTACCTTCCAACTAGGGAAGGGACACCTCTCATATCTAGTTCATCGGTGCTTAGCTTAAGTAACTTTCTTGAATAACATTTATGTTGTCTTTTATCATAAACTTATCATAGGTCATAGGAGATTAACTCCTTGTATAACCATGATCATGAGCTCTTTAAGATTAGATGAGAATTTTCTTTCATCGCAACCCTTCATATGTGAGATTAACATAAAACAATCACCTTGTGTAAAGAATACAAGAGGATATCATAATCTTGCATTTTTGTATTCTTATCGTGATCTCACAATTTATATGTTCGTACCCCAGCATATTCACATAGAAACATCATAAATACTTTTCATAACATAGCATCATAATTTATAGGCTAACATAAACATTGGAGAGTAATCGCCCTTTTGAAGACTTACCTCTTGCTTCCAAGAATCTTAGTTCATCTTACAATATTCATAACCATACTTAGTGAAATACTCAATAGCATAACCAAGAACAACTCTTCAAATGATATACAAGAGCAATGCATAATGTAGGGTAAGGTTAGGGTCATTTAAGAGTTCATTATAGTCTTAATTCCAATCCCTATGCTTATATGTCATCAAGTAGTAGAAACAAACATATGAAACCATCATCTAGATAAGAACATACCTCACACGAAATTCAAACATAAATAACCACATACTCATGAATCTGTGTGAATCGACCATAGATTACTTTTCCTTGAAAATCATAAATCTAAGGTTAGGAAGAAAATCTGTTTTGTAGAGTTAAAACCCTAGTATTTGAAGTTGTTAAAAACATATCTTGAAAGCACCTCTTGGGGAAAGTAATCAGAAGAGTGAAAAACTCATACATTATAGATAAAGAATCCACATAGATTTGATTGGAAACTTCGAAGCCTTCGTCTTCTTCCTTAAGCTCTACTTGTTCTTCAATGGAGTTTGGAAAAGAGAGAGTTCTTGAGAGAGATGAATGAAATTTCATTTGATATGATTTGAGACGGGTAAAAGTGGTCTAAAACTGACATAATATCCATATGTAGTCGTCCTATGAATTACTCAAAAGACCCTCAACTTAAATGGGTCTTTTTAATAAGTTAAATTACATAAATATGACTTTAACGATTCTGGGAAGTAGTTGCGCGTCACGGGGCCAAATCCCGTCATTTTTATTAAATTTTGAATTTAGGAAGTGAGGTGCATGTCAGCCTCGCGTCAAGAGAATGCCTCTCAAATCTTGAGGCATAACATCTCGTGTCCAGCTCGTGTCGCAACCTGTTCCTCCAAACCTGCATGTTCGTAGGCTGCCAGGCAGCCTGCCCACGCATGTTTTGGTCCTCCCCAAGGACCCTTCGGGTGGTAGTTGGGGTGTTGTTACCGGACGTTCGTACCCTTTTTACTACATACTACCTATCCAAGGTCTCATTACAAGTTTTGGAATTCATTTGACACTTCAAGACCTTCACTAAACATAGGGACGTCGACTAGTTTAAATTAGATAGTTTCCGGACATCAAGGTCTATCTTTGTCTCTTTGACTCTATAATTTTACAAATGAGTTTATTACATTAAAATAGGTATGGAAACATAATTTTAAACATTATTTAATAGATTAAGCTCTAGTCTAAGTCATGGCATTTCCGGAGTGTTACATCGACTTTGTAATCCTTCAACAACTCTAGACACCTCTTCTACTTAGGTTTCAACTCGTTCTACTGAAATAAGCATTGAAGGAGCTTAGGATCTGTAAAGATATTAACATGCACCTCATAACGATTGTGTCACCATATCTTAAGTACAAATACCATAGATGTAAGTTTCATGTTTCTTCAATTGTTGATAAGCACAAACTCTCCCATGTTGCATGAGGACACAATTCCGGCCAATGCTTGAAGCATCACCCAATACACAACATATCCTTTTGCGCCATCAAATAAGCCTAATATCGGTGATGTTGTAGATTTATCTTTAACTCCTAGAACCTTCTTTCACAAATGTCTGGCCATTGGAAATTAAATTCTCTCTACATCAATATAGTCCATGAATCCGAAATAGAGGAAAATCCTATATAAATATCCTATAGTGGTTGGCTAGCCCCAAGAAACTATGTACCTATATAAGAGTGGATGTTTGGGTCTAGTTCTTTGTTGCTTTTATCTTATGAAAGATCACCATGACGTCTTCACCATATACCACATGACCTATGAAAGTTACTGATTTCATCAAAAATATTCACTTAGAAAACATAGCATATAATTGGAGTTTCTGAGTGTCTGTAGTAATGACCTTAAATAATATGCATGCTATGCTTCATCAAGTGAATACCATAGGAGGACATCTATAAATATAATCACTTACATATCAAAGAAGGGATTTAAAATTATATTCATCATATCCATTAAGATTGCTAGGGAATTCGTCAACATAAATGACATGATAAAGAACTTGAAGTGTCAGTATATTGGCCAGAAAGTTGTTTAGGAATCTCTATCTCATGAATCCTAAAATGTTGATCCCGAACCTTAAATTAATCTTTGAAAAGCATCTATCACCTTGTAATTTAGCAAATAAATCATTTATTCAATTAAGAGGATACTTATTCTTTATTGTCATTTTATTAGATCTGTTTAATCTATACGTATTCTCAATATACCATAATTCATGCATACAAACAACGTTGATGCACCAAGGCGATATATTAGGTCACATAAAGTCTTTACAAGTAAGTCTTTCAACTACTGTTATAACTCCTTCAACTCGGCATGTTCAATTTTGTAAGGGGGAATTGATATTGACTACCTATCTGGATGTACATTAAAACCAAATTTGATTTCTCTAATGGGAGATAATCTTATAAGTTCCTGATAAAATACATCAGGATATTCACTTACCATTGGTACTGACTGAAGTGTCGACACATGTTTCTCAACTCCAAGGTCTTTTTCTTGAATGAGGGAATATAAATACCACGTCATAATAACATTTTTGTGCCTTACAACTACAAATAAAATTTCCTCTATACATCACAACATTACCTTTCCACTAAAGGATTGGCTCTCCTGGAAAATGAAATCTATCAATCTAGGATCGGCAATCAACAGTAGCATAACAATGGGACAACCAACTCATCCACATGATAACATCAAAGTCAACAATTTTTAGTTTAATCAAGATAGCTAATGTATGTCAGCCATAAATCGTCACCATACAATCATAATACACCTTCCTATCTATGATAGACTCTCTGTCACGACCCAAAACGAGTCGTGAGTGGCACCCACACTTAGCCTACTAGGTGAGCGAACCAACAAATCTAAACCCCAACATTTACCAATAGTTCAACTATAATTAACAAAAATAATGCGGAAGATTCAAAACTTATTAATGTAACCAAGTAAATAAGATTCTAAAGTTTAACACTTATTATCCCCAAAATCTGGAAGTCATCACATCAAGAACATCTATCCTCAACTTACCAAGTCTAAGAGTATTTAAGAAAACCAAAATAAGTAAAAATATGGTCCATGTCCGAATTCCAAAGACATCAAGACGTGAAAGAGAGAATCCAGCACGAGCTAGGAATAATAGCTCACCCCGAACTTTGATGTGCTGAAGACTAGCTAGAGCTGAGGGCGAGTCGAAGTCGATGGTACACTTGCTGCACTCCACAAAATAACAAAGAAGAAAATACAAGTAAGGGTCAGTACAAGGAACATGTACTGAGTAGGTATCATCGGCCAACTCAAAATAGAAACCAATATGTATTGAATAATAATATAAAATCAACTACAATACTTAACAGGTGGCAAGCAACAAAACACATGAACCATTGACAACAACACCATAATAGGTACACCATCAATCACAACATCAGGCACACCTATGAGGACTCATGCCTCCACACCATACTCATTTGGGAAATAGGTTCTTTGAGTTTGAGTATATTAAGTTAATTCGAGATTCCCTTCCTTTAATGTTATCGTGTCGGAACGTGACACTCCGATCCCATATACTGTGTCGGAACGTGACACTCCGATCCCATAATACCGTGTCGAAACGTGACACTCCGATCCCATAATACCGTGTCGGAACGTGACACTCCGATCCCATTATCTCATTATTTATTTCATCAAGCATTCTTTATTCAAGGCGTCCTTTTAATAGAGAGGGTTCAAGATTAGAAATTCAACACTATCATAATTTTAGACCAACCACAAACCACACAATCAAAACATACAACCACACAATCAAGTACATAGGAGACTTTACAATATCACTCAATACATATCAATCGCTATTTAGAGTTTATCTATCACATAGAATTAAACCATAACCTACCTCCACCGAAGAACCGAAATCAAGCAAGCTACCTCTCCAATGCCTTTGCCTTCCTCAGTGCCTATGAACCTTTTCAATCTGAAGTCTAAGTCGCTTGCTTTCTTCTTTTGTTCACGCTCTCTCTTTCGTTCTCCTCTTCTGCTCTTTTTTTTTTCTTCTACAGATTCTTTTTACCCTAATTATCATATAATCATTTATAAAAAAAATGATAAAAGTAACCCACTATTTATTTCACTATTCTCTTCTTTAAGCACCAACTAAATAAATTATTAAAATTACCCCACTAATTTCATAATTATAATCATGAATAGTCCAAAACACCCATTTAAAATTTAGCGGAAGTCCGACCAAGTGTGGGGTTACGCATCTTGTGACGTTCCGTCGTATCTATGACGGTCCGTCCTGCAGGTCCGTCATGAAGTTCAGAGAAGTAATCCCAGTACCCAGATTCCAAGAGTTGAAGTGTTTTGGAACGAAGACTCTCGACGGACCGTTATGCCTATGACGGTTCGTCATACTTGCCGTCGAGGGAAATGAAGAGAGCAGCAGAAGGAATTGCACAAGTATGGGACGACGGCATCCATGACGGTCCGTCGTGACCATGACGGTCCGTCGCGTGGTCCGTCGACCTAGTAAGTATTTATCAAAAATAATTCTACTGCTCGAACCGACTGAATGGGTTGTTACACTCTCCTATTGCAATTCATACTACAAACGTTTCACATAAACACTCTCGTTGTATATAAGGCAGGTCCAAATCGTCTGCTTTTGCGGTTAATTTTTTTTCTGTTTCTGCTGTCTTCCTTTCCACTTTCTTCGTTCTGTGTAGCCTCCTCTCTGCTGTTTTCAAGACGATTTTGCGCTGTTTTTAAGATGATTCGTCGCTTTTTTATTGTGTTTTTGAGACGATCCGCCGCGGTTAAAAATTTAAATTTTTTAATCAACAAACTGAGTAATATGTGATAGAGTATGTCATGGGTCTATCAAAGTGAATACATCATGTTAAAAAAATTGATAAGGTACATGTGACCATGTTTCGTTATGCCTGTGAATACCATTGACCAACTAATCCATATATACGATTTGAGTTGACGCTTGAAACACCCCTCTATCACTACTAGATCATCTATTTGATGGTACCTGAGGATCATGAGAAGACGAAGGTGTTATAGACCCTACAAGTTGTGATGTATCACACTTATTTCTATCTTTTAATTGTGGGCAATTTAGAAGCATATGACCGTCTACACCACACCAATAACAGCCATTTGAACCACATTGATAATTCCCTCCATGAACTTGGACACACTGTCCGCAGGTAGATTTTGGTTGTAATTTATGACCGGTACCCCGTTAAGGTTGAAGGTATAGTTCTATAGAATTCTAACTCTAATCATATCCACATCTCAAAAAAAACATTGGATTATTAAATATGGAATGTACTACTGACTGACTCTCTTTATTTGGTCCTTGTCTTTTGAAAGCCCCACTGTTTCCCTATTACTAGCCAACCATCCTAGGTTTCTTACTCTAGTCTCTCTCGCTCTCTAGTTCACGATTATATTGTTCCTCCTCTATTTGCTGTGTACATTCCATAATCCTTACAATATCAAAATCCTTATTCAGGGCAGTAACAAAGAGAATATCCTTCAAACAGTCCGCGAGGCCACCTAAAAGTGATGAGCCCTTAATGTCTTTGTACTATTAAACTCTGGAGCAAATAAAGACAATTGCATAAATCACAGGTTATACTCTCCGACACTAAGATCATGCTACATTAGATTAGAAATTCATCTACCGTTGCTTCTCTAACCTCTGATGGAAAAAATTATCTATAAAGGTGTTTGAAAAGTTTTCCCTCACCTCTGGGAATGTTTTTTTTAACCCGTTGAAGCTTAACACATCTCACACCAAGCAATACTAACATTTTCAAGTGATAATAAGCAAGTTCAACAACCTCTATATCTGATGCATGCATCCGCTTATAGATTCTATAAGTCCCATCAATGAACTCATAAGGGTCCTCAGCAAGGTTGTAAGTTGTAAAGACTGGCGGATTTATAGTAAGGAATTCTCAAACCTTAAATCTAGTTGCCTCTCTCTAAGTAGAATTAGGTATCTCTACACTCTGTCTCTGGGCCTGAGTAGCTACACACAGAGGGAGAAATTGTATGACTCCTCTTAAATCCTATTCTAAAGCACTCAATGGTTTTATAGAAACTACTGGTGGAGCTAATAGAGGTGCGGATAACTCATGCATGCCCTACTTTCCAGCGCACCCGAGGAATAAAATCATAGGACTCGACAACCCTTCTTCAACACTTGCCTAATCAACTGATACTCGAGACTGCTTTGTAGTGGCTACCTCCTAAAGGGTTCCAGTAGTGGCTACCTAGACTACTTTATTCTAATCTATAACAAACATAATCTGCATTAGAAATATGCAAATAATGAGTTAGAAATAACTTTCCATGACTTTGCTCATTCACACGATGTTGATTAAAAAAAGATAAATTTCCTAATTACCTTTGCGGTCCCTTAATTATAAATGTTGAGTGAAATACATTAATAAGTAAGGTCCTACTTGACACCAGTTCATAAAATCCCTGGGACAGCTAAACCTAAACTTCGATACCAAGTTTGTCATGCCCTAAAATGGAGGGTGGATAAGAACCGTATGGATACCTAATTTATTAATAAGCTATGACAGGTAAAAATTTATAGACTAATAAGCGAGCAGAATAAAAAATATATCCTAAATATACAAGCAATAAATGTATATGGGCATGAATTATACAACATTGTACGTCACAATGTGTAGGAAGCCTCCAAAAGATATGATACATCATACTACTAATAACTCATCAACACAGACCAGGACGTACGCAACTAGCAACATATACATATAATAGTAATTGACATAAGTTGGCTCCGAGTAGAGATGGATCTCACCAAAACATCAACCAAAGTTGACATTAGAAGCTAACATAAATACCACTCACCTATGAGCATGATTCGGTATTTACAACGAAATGAAGCACCCCATATACATGGACATCAATACATATAAAACATGTACTTGTATGTAAAGTAGACAAAATAACAGATAAACATGCATGAAAGCTCATATGAACCAAAAGTTAAATATGAAGAATATGGAAAACATAAGGAGTAGATACAGAATATACAATGGTAACCTATGAACCAACTTCATTATGTAATTATATAATATCCTAAACAGTTTTCATTATATTATGATACCTATAGTTTTCCAAAGTAAAGTACTTTAATTATTCCTATAAAAAAGGATAATTTGATGGTCAATAAAAGGTGACCCACATTAACTATAAGACATAAGCTTCCTAAAGGCTCATCTCTTTGTTTCTATGCATATATTGTAATCACAGTCTTGAATGAGATACTCCCCTTCGTGGGCTCGGTATGGGGGCCAACACGTAGCCGTATGTACCATGCATTGTCTTGAGACAAGGAGACCTAGAACGTGATATTCCAATTGATTCCAAACGCAAAAGGAATGTCATAATATTCAGGTTCACTATAGTGGTTTAATCCCTATTTTGTGCACCGTATCATATTGCAATAGTGTGTCAAGTAAAAACTATGAATACCTACCTGTTGATATATTTTATTAGATAACGCCTTAGAAGGCCTATGATAGTACTGATCATTAATATTGTAAAAGTAGTTCTCTATATTATTTCTCATCTCATGATTTAAACTAGTCGCACCTACACTATAGTTCATGTTCCTCAACACTATAGGCACCCCGAATAGTGGGGGATTTCATGACATTTCTATTTGGTTGTGTTGTATTTCTAATAAGTTGTTCAATAGTTGGCATGTTCTATGATATACATAATATGATGGGTCTGTTTAGATTCATCCTAACTAAATAATTGTTAATTACTTCTATTTATTCACCAATAAAATCTCAACTCATATAATTGCATGAAATCCATGTTATTTTCCTTGAAGATCTACAAAATCATCGATCCATAAATTGAATTTGTTCTAAATGTCATTGAACTAATCAATTTATGTCCATGTATCGTACCTAAATTTCTCAATATGATATCAACTATCTAAATGTTACTTCTCACTTTGGCTTATAAGTAAGGTACCTATGTCCTTACCTCTTTAAACATAACAATCCTATGGTGATTCATTCTGTTTAATAAAAATGACATATGTACAATTATGAATCATACGAAATCCAAATAAAGATATTCCCTCAGTCCCTTTTTATGTGGCCACTTTTGAGAGTTAAACAGTTAAACTTTGATCGGATATTTGTGTATAAATCTTCAAAATTTTAGAAACAAAATTTATATATTTGTAAACTACATAAAGAGTATTATAAGTCACAATAATTGATAAATTGAAATGCAAAAAGTGACACATAAAATGGAGCGGAGGGAGTACTTATTATCGCACACAATATTATGAAACTTAACTGGAGGGGGGACATGAATACCTTTAAACTTGACAAAAGGTTTTACTTTCATGATTCTAGTGGACTAACTAGACTTTTATATGAGAATCAGACATAGGTGGGACCCTAAAGGTCAAAGGAGTTTTAGCTTTAGATACGTTGAATAATTTTGTTGTTGATGATGATACCACGAATACCAATAACGAATCAACATACGAGGGAGTAGTCTTTCACATCATAACCTAGGAGCTTCCACCACTCAATTACAATCAATCAATCCAATGTAATTAATTATAAAATAATATATACATGTTAATTAATAACCCGTAGGTTTATCAATTATTCATTCCAATATTTTCCACTTATACCTGAACTAATCGAATTTTCGTTAATCATTCTGAGTGAATTCCTTATCTAATTTGACAAATTAAAAGATTCAACCTTACTTTTAGCCATAAATATAAACAGCCAAAAAAATTGCTATTATTAAAAAATCATTGTTTATTTTCTTCCCTTTTAAAGAACCCTAACTCATAAAAAAACCATTCCAACAGCTAGTTCAACAATTCAAATTAAATGGCGATTTTCACTTTACACTACATCCCAAATAAGTGATCCATAATTATATTCAAGTGTGTGTTAGAAATTCACCTATTTGAGATCAACCCAACTTTATTTCGTAATGAATTTCTGAAATTCTAGAACGAAGATTGTCACTTGTATATGACTTGGGTTCCTATGTGCATTCTTGTTTATGAGAATAATTATTTTTCGAAACTCGCTGCAAATGCTGGAGCGTGGCGGCAGAAAGAACAAACTCCAAGAAAAATGCTTGACCTAAGCTTTCTAAAAAAAGAGCTGAAGGTGTGGCTATGACTAATGAAAAGAAAGGGTTAGTTAACCTATTTTTCCTTCCATATATATATATATATATTATAAATGGAAAGCTAAAAAGTAAGAAAGTTACAATTTTACCCCCTTATGCTAAATTCAAATGTTATTAAAATATTTTATTATTATATAGTGAGTAGTAGAATTATTATAATCTTTTTTGTTGGTATGTATGTGAGTAAATGAAATACTAAAAAATTAAAAATAAAAGTTATCCCTTTATGTAGATACATGCATGTGTTTCATTTTCCAAATTAATTTATGTTTTTAATTTATATTTGTCTTTATTTTGTTGTAATACTTGACCTCTGGATTTTATAAGTGAATCTTCATATTTCAAAGCTATATCTTTTTCGATATGTACAAATCTTAATTAGTATTTTCATAGAAAGATTTATATGTTATACGATCTTTTTGTGTGGAAGACTTGAGAAGTTTTAATCAAGTGAAGGAAATTTTAAAGTAAAAAAGTTGAATTATCATTTTACCATTATGCTAATGTATTTAATTAATTAATTAGTAAATAATAGAATTTCTATAATATTTTTTGTTGGCATACAATTGAGTAAATTAAATCAAAAAAAATAAAAATAACAGTTATCCCTTTAAAATAGATACATGTATGTGTTTCATCTTTCAAATTAATTTATTTTCTTAATTAATATCTTTCTTTAACTTTTGTAATACTTGACCTGTCAACTTTGTAAGAGAATCTTCATATTTCAATGTTGTACTTTTTTTCTATAAATACAAATCTTTCAATAGTATTTTCTTAGAAAGATTATATGTGATACAATTTTTGTGTGTGGAAACCTAGGGAAGATGTAATCAAGTGAAAAAAATTCAAGACAAGAAGATTTGTGTCAAGATTATAAGGCATAATGTGATTATAGGGACGACTAACACCTCAATTACTATAATATCTGAGCTTGATGTATTTGGTTTTTTACTTATTTACCGATATTAGAACTATGATAAGACCCCTCCATTTATGTAGTTGAATGTCAATTCCGTTAACTTGTCTTCCAAAATGTTTAACTCTTTTTGTATGGTCAAAGGTTGAATGTTTATTGCTATAGTATTGTTTCAATTTGCATTATCAATAAAAAACAGGGAAAAGATTATCTTAGAATTTTTCTATTTTCTTTAGTAGCCTTATGTTAAACTTACTCCTATAAATGATAACTTTTATTGTATTTGTAATTTCCTATTAAGAATGTATTTTATTGAAGGGTGTATATTTTGCTATATAAAATATAACAAATAGAATCATAAAAATAGTGTGTAAGGCATGTAAAAACTGACACTTAATGCCTACAAGAAGTCTAATTTTAAATTATTAATAATTAAATTTTTGGCACCTTAAATTTTAAATATTTCTAAAGAATTTTTCTTACATTTGCTTGTGGATTAAATCTATATTTTTAAGACAATTTTTATTAAAATTATCATGAGATCAAAGTTCTAAAGTAAATAAATGATACACCAAAATATTAAAGAAGTTATAAGATCTTTTAACCATGACCAAATATTGCTCTTATTATATTTTTGACAAAATAATGTAAAACATATATATTTAACAAACTTTTATTTAAAAAATATTTATATTGTCATTTCGTCTCTCCATTAAATTAAATTCGATTTATTTGATTAAATATTAATATTTTAATTATATAATGACATAACTTAAATACCAAACATTGCACTTTCATTCTTTAGTTATTTCCCTCTAATTAGTTTTCCTTATTTATAAATTACAATAATTTAATTGCACGGTACTTAGTGAGAAGGAGAATTTCATCATTTACTAATTAATGTCAAACATTTTATCTTCTTGAAATTTGTATCCTGTAACTATTAATTTAATATCAACATTTTACTTTATTCTATGAGACAAGAGAGACATTTAAGGGATAAATTTCAATAATTTTACTCTATTCTACGAGACAAGATTTTTAAGGAAGTTAATCATAAGGTAGTGTGCCTCTAAGTGTTTTTTGCTACTTCCTTTGTCTTTTAAAACAAATATAAAATTTATACATCAAACTATAATAAGGGGAGACTAAATGCAAAAAAAATCTTCTATGAGTTAACTATAATCATGAGTGTGCGCTTCTATGTTTGTTGTTGCTACTTAATTTATCTTTTAAAACCAATATAAAATTTATATATCTAAATTATAATAATGGGAGGACTAAATGCAAATAAAAATTCTTATATGAGTTAACTATACACTGTAAACATTTATCACTTTTCTTTTTTATGTATTGTATCGTAGCTCAAATACTATTTTAACAGAAATTATATTATTTTTGAATAGTTCATATATATATATAATACACTGCAAACATTTATCATTTTTCTTTTTATATTTTTATTGTATCTCAAATACTATTTTAAAAGAAATTATATGATTTTTTAATAGTTCATATTCATCTCTATGGAGTACACGTGCAACACACGTACTCATATACTAGTATTTAGCTATATATATACACAAGATTCAACGCACGTGGTTGCCTTGTTTTGCGTATGAGATAAATATGTTAATGTATTCAGACTATATTAGTTACCATAGATCGATTTCTTTGTAGATGACTTTGCGTTGTTATAGCTGTTAGTTGCGGGTCTCGATGATATTTTATGTCGTTTCTCCGTATGTAGTGACTGATGAAGTTGTTTTGGTTGTCGATATATAGGGTATATAACATCGAGCGTAGTATTGTGTATTTAATACTAACTTTTTGTGCACAAAGTCTCAGGTATGTGGTGTTTAGATCTTCATGTTTCATTTAAATATTCTCTTATCAGTGTACTACATATAATATATATAATAGTAATGGGTTATTTGATAGTCCAGAACAATTTGCGATGGTTGATACATTTTTCCTTCTGGATAAGATGTGCAATTGGATGTGTTAGTTGGAAAGGTTGCCAGTAAGGTACATATTAAATGAAATTAATATGGCGTTAGATTGAATCAGATGTACAATTACATGTCATGCCTTTCTTGAGGTTGTATAGTCTTACATGCGCGCTGCGCCCTAGTAGATATTTAGCTGCTTCAAAAAGTATGTGCGAGCACATTGTTCTCCACCACACACTTCAAGGCGTAATGAGTATCTTCAAAAAATGCAGAGTAATTTTATATTTAAAGTTAATCTTTCTACTAATAAGAAAAGGTTGAATAAAGTTATAATCAAGTCGAACCTCATTTCATAATCGACGTTCTCAATGCTATAAGTAGAACCAGTTTTTGTCACCTCCATAACTTTCACTTTTCTGTGTCACATTTTGCAAGACGAATACCTCTGGCTCGTCTTTATTGAGGATATAATAATTTTTGCTTTGAACATGTACATACAATTTTCAAATCACCAATATATCGTAGTCGTGATTATATTTTGGGTATAAAAATAAAGTATATTTTTGGAGAGCTAAGGTATTGATTAGTCTGTACATGTGAATCAGACAACAACCCATCCAATAAAAATGATCATGAGCGACATTGAATAATTAATTGCCACTAAATATGTATTTCTAGCGGAAATTGTCACTCTTTATATATGTCCGAAAAGTATTTAGCGACATTGGTTCTAATGGCACTTAACTAATGCTGGTAAGGACTTTAGCACTCTTTATTAATGTCAATATTTAATGCCGCTAAAAGTTGTTTTTGTTGTAGTTGAATATGGAACAACAATACTTCCATGGCTCTTCTCATTACCTTACTTGGTGAAACAGTAACGTCTTTGTTTTCAACCTTTATGATTTCACATCTGCATTTACAATGAGATTAGTTTACTGAATCACCCATTTATATTGAGGTGCGTTTAGTGCATAGATTATTCGGGTTTATGGTGGTATTACTATGGAAGATCAGAACAATTATAACAGAGGGGATATATGTTGTTATAGCTATGCTTAATTTAACCTGTCTATACTGTTACTGTATAGTTCAAATATTAGTTGTCACAGTTAGCTTAAAGTGATAGTGGTTACCATATTTGTGAATAATGCAATATACCAGTTGCGAAGGTCTGTCGCTTTTCGAATCATTGGATTGATCGAGACGATGCTGACGGGATAGTAGAGATGCCAAAAGACCCTAGTGTGACAAGAGAATGCTTAAAGTTTTAAACAACAGTTATGCTAAATTTTTGCAATAAATAACTACAATAGAATGTCGGATACCATTATAGATTGAGACTCTAACATCAAATAATCCATATATGGGTTTATCATCTTTCAACTTTTCGAAGAATGATCCATCATTTTTAGCAAAATCTCCCCATAGAGTAACTTTTGTATGCTCTACGCTGAATTGTTATATAGAAGTGAAAGGTCAATACATCAGCAAATCTCTATATTGAGAGTAGATTATGCATGATCAAAACTTACAGTTCATTTGTATCAACTATTTCCCGTTTATTACTTATTCATTTTGAATGATGGGATTCACCGAAACTAAAACACAAATCAAATCTGCAAATATTTCATGTAAATTAGTGTTCGCTACATCATAATAAAGCATGAAAATAACTGCTTATTTGTATGGATAGTTATGTAGTATAAAAACATTAGGTAATTTATCAGCTTGGTCCAATGATACAATGCCATCAGAGAAATTTTGTGTTGCAACTTGATGGGTAGATTCCTTTATGATCGTGTTGTCCATAAATGCCAATTCAACTTCTTTATGCACAAAGGAGTAGTTCGGGTTGTCGCGACTAAGAACCCATTTGCAATGTAGTAACTCTTATTTTCCTTCAAGGAGTCCTTCCATATTTCGATATGCTTATCAAATAGTGTTTCTTGAATATTTTGTGCCCTATTATTATTAACACGAAGGTAATGGCATAAGAAAAACAAACATGAACGATAGTATTTTGTTGAATGCCTTGATTCGGACCCGTTACAGCAGAAAGAACGGGGGTCTCGCTGCCCGGTCAGCGAGTCGGGGGGTCCAGGGGGGCGACGCGCC
>NC_028645.1:37914484-37917966 GCF_001406875.1 Solanum pennellii | reverse complement strand
CGGCACAAGTACGGACATACAGCCTTCCGGTCTGTTCACCAGTAGCGGAAAGGGAAGGAAAAAGAGCGGAAAGAAAAATAAGCCGATGTCGAAGGGTGCAAAGCCAGATGATGTTTGTAATTACTGTAAGGAGAAGGGACATTGGAAATTTGATTGTCCGAAGAAGAAGAAGTAATCGGAAAAACAATCAGTTTCTGCTGCTGTTGCTGAAGAAGACACCAATTCTGAAGAAGACATTGCCCTAGTTGCGGATGAGCACACTCATCATTCAGATGTGTGGGTTCTCGATTCTGGGGCATCCTATCACATCTGTCCTAGGAGAGAGTGGTTCACGACTTATGAGCAGATAGACGGAGGCAGCATCTCGATGGCCAACAGTTCTGTCTGCAAGGTGGTTGGGACAGGCTCGATCAAGATAAGGACACATGACGGTAGCTTCTGCACATTGAACGAGGTCAGGCACGTTCCATTGATGACGAAAAATCTGATATCTCTCAGTCTTTTGGACAGCAAGGGATTCAGCTGGTCGGGAAAAGATGGAGTCTTGCGGGTCTGGAAGGGTTCAAATCTAATTCTGAAAGGTGTCATGCGTGGTAATTTGTATTTTCTACAAGGTTCCACGGTTACAGGTTTAGACCATGTTGCATCGTCAGAAGTTCACCAGGAGGATATGACTAAGTTATGGCACATGAGACTTGGTCATATGGGTGAAAGAGGGATGCAAATTCTGTCAAAGGAGGATCTTCTTGCTGGTCATAAGGTTAAAAGCCTAGAGTTTTGTGAACATTGTGTCTTTGGAAAACTACATCGCAACAAGTTTCCAAAGGCCATTCACAGAACAAAAGGCACTCTTGATTATATCCATTCTGATTGCTGGGGACCATGCCGTGTTGAGTCTTTGGGAGGCTGCAGATTTTTTGTGTCCATTATTGATGACTACTGAAGGATGACTTGGGTGTACATGATGAAGAATAAAAGTGAAGCCTTCCAGAAGTTCAAGGAGTGGAAAATTTTGATGGAAAATCAAATAGTGAAGAAGATCAAGAGGTTGCGAACTGATAATGGGCTGGAATTCTGCTGGTCTGATTCTGATCAATTCTGTAAGGATGAAGGGATTGCTCGACATCGTACAGTAAGAAATACACCACAACAGAACGGTGTAGCTGAGCGGATTAATCAAACACTTCTGGAGAGAGCAAGGTGCATGCTCTCTAATGGTGGGCTAGATAGAAGATTCTGGGCATAAGCGGTTAGTACAGCTTGCTACTTGATTAACCGCGGACCACATACAGGCATACAGTGCAAAACACCTATGGAGATGTGGTCAGGAAAAGTTGCTGATTATTCAAATCTGAAAGCTTTTGGTTGTACGGCTTACTATCACGTCAGTGAAGGTAAGTTAGAACCAAGAGCTAAAAAGGGAGTATTTGTGGGCTACGGAGATGGAGTGAAAGGTTTCAGAATCTGGTCTCCAGCAGAAAAGAGGGTTATTATGAGCAGGAACGTTGTCTTTGATGAAAGTTCTCTGCTTAGAACCATTGTGAAGCCTACAACTACGTCAGAAACTGGGAGTCTTGATAAACAGGTGGAGTTTCAAGTCATTCAGAACGAGAGCGATTTGAAAGAACCTGAAGAGGAGGATCAAGAGCCACAGACAGAAACTGATATTCCAGAATCTATGCCATCAGATATCCATCGGAGTATAACTCAAGATCGGCAAAGGAGGGTTAGAGTTCGGCCACCTACGAGGTATGGTTTTGAGGACATGGTGGGTTATGTACTGCAGGCTGCTGAAGAGGTAGATACATCTGAGCCGTCTACTTACAAAGAAGCCATTTTAAGTCCTGATTTTGAAAAATGGTTTGCCGCTATGGGAGATGAGATGGAGTCCCTACACAAGAATCAGACATCGGATCTTGTCATACAACCTTCGGGGGGAAAAATTATTACTTGCAAATGGGTTTTCAAGAAGAAGGAAGGGATATCACCAGCAGAAGGAGTCAAGTATAAAGCCAGGGTTGTTTCTAGAGGTTTCAACCAAAGAGAGGGAGTGGACTACAATGAGATCTTCTCACCAGTGGTCAGACATACTTCCATCCGAGTGTTACTAGCGATAGTTACACATCAGAATCTGGAGCTTGAACAACTTGATGTGAAGACAGCGTTTCTACATGGAGAGTTGGAGGAAGAGATATACTTGACTCAGCCGGATGGTTTCCAAGTTCTAGGGAAGGAAAATCACGTCTGCAAGTTGAAGAAGTCTTTATATGGACTTAAGCAGTCTCCAAGGCTATGGTACAAAAGGTTTGACAGCTATATGGTGAAGTTGGGCTATACCCAGAGCTCATATGATTGTTGTGTCTACAACAATAGGCTCAAGGATGATTCATTCATCTATCTGGTGCTTTATGTAGATGATATGCTGATAGCTGCAAAGAAGAAGTATGACATTCAGAAGCTGAAGGGTTTACTTAGTGCTAAGTTTGACATGAACGATCTGGGAGCCGCTCGGAAGATTCTAGGGATGGAGATCATTAGAGACAGAGAGATAAGGAAACTTTTCTTGTCAAAGAGAAGCTACATTCAGAAGGTCTTGGCGAGGTTTGGCATGTCTTCATCTAAGCCTATTGATACCCCCCAGTGCTACCAATATCCATCTCACTGCCATGTTCGCTCCACAGTCAGAAGAAGAGAAGGAGTATATGTCACGAGTCCCTTATGCCAGTGCAGTAGGAAGTTTGATGTATGCTATGGTCTGTACAAGGCCAGATCTAGCACATGCAGTCAGTGTAGTAAGCAGATTCATGGGACAACCAGGGAGAGAACATTGGCAGGCTGTGAAGGGAATTTTCCGGTACCTTAGAGGTACATCTGACGTTGGTCTCATTTATGGAGGTGATATTTAGTGCTTGGTTACTGGCTATTCTGATTCTGACTATGCTGGAGATGTTGACACAAGAGGATCGATGACTGGCTATGTATTTACCCTTGGAGGATCTGTCGTCAGTTGGAAGGCAACTTTGCAACCTACAGTGACTTTTTCTACTACGGAAGCGGAGTACATGGCTTTGACAGAGGCTGCAAAAGAAGGGATTTGGCTGAAAGGGCTGGTTAGTGATCTTGGTCTGCATCATGATCAGGCTACGGTGTATTGTGACAGTTTGACCGCAATTTGTCTAGCCAAGGGTCAAGTCCATCATGAGAGAACCAAGCATATTGACGTGAGGTACCATTTTCTGAGAAGTGAGAAGAGAATCAAGGTGAAGAAAGTAGGAACTGCTGATAATCCTGCTGATATGTTCACAAAGCCGGTTTCACAGAGCAAGTTTCAACACTGTTTGGACTTGCTCAACATCAGAAGCTGTTAATTGCCCTGCGGGGCAATTCTGAGGAAGAGGGGGAGGCATGGCACTATCATAGAGCGTCTGAAGAATCTGTTTGGAGAATTCAAGTCAAGGTGGAGATTTGTTGAATGCCTTGAA
>NC_028645.1:37894727-37914347 GCF_001406875.1 Solanum pennellii | reverse complement strand
TGATAATCCTGCTGATATGTTCACAAAGCCGGTTCCACAGAGCAAGTTTCAACACTGTTTGGACTTGCTCAACATCAGAAGCTGTTAATTGCCCTGCGGGGCAATTCTGAGGAAGAGGGGGAGGCCTGGCACTATCATAGTGCGTCTGAAGAATCTGTTTGGATAATTCAAGTCAAGGTGGAGATTTGTTGAATGCTTAGCACTATATATAGACGCTATGGCAAACCCTATTCTGTAATTCTGTTCTTGCCTCTCCATAATAAAACTGCTCCCCCTCTTCCCGTGGACGTAGCCAATTTATTGGTGAACCACGTATTGTCTTATTTTTTGCGTTTATATTTTCTCGTATTATATCGAATTCCGCACAACATATTTAAATACTAACGTAGTAACAGTGTGATTTTTATTACCTCTTCGTCATGTAAGGTTTTATTTGCCCCTTTGATTAACTAATACTCTCATCTCCTAGAATTAACGGACTTTTTTGGTATATTGCTTAGTGGAACACTCTGTTTTGCTAGTTCAATTTCAGTCGCTATATGGCCTGAATCTCGATAAGTGAAGGTACATGATGAGATGAGTGCACCAATGTTAATTTCGGGGGCAAACATTTTGTAGTACTGTTGATGAGGGTAGTGTATGTATAAGTCGGCAAGAATTGGCAGGAATTTGATGAATTAAAACATTATCAGTAAGATGCAACATCAAGAGATAATGGGTAAGGTTAAAAGTAAAACATATGTAAGAAAATTGTATTTATAAATGTATTAGAGTAACTATATATAGTCAGTAGAACAAATAACAGTCAGTGTCTATGTTGTCGCAAGCGGAAGAAACAAAATGAATTATTGAGTTGTACTATTATGCAATATATTGCATCTGAAATGTGTTTGGCATTGTTCTCTTTCAGAATGCAGTGAGTGATTGCAGAAGAAGAGTGGTAATGAAAGTTTAAATTTAAAAAGGGTTAACTTACGATTTTCCAAAGACCAAAGCAGATGTGCAGATATTGTATTGATGAATAATCTGTGAGCAGGTAAAACAATTTAGTATGCTAAGGAAAAGATTATTTGTAGTTAAGCAGTTTTTAAATGAGAGGGTGTAACGGTAATATACTTGTGCATCAATTCTAATTGTTGTGTGTCTGAGGGGGTAAACATATGTGTTTTTGAGGTATTAATATTGAGAAGCTATGGGTTGCATCGGTTTGGGAATGGTGGAAGAGGGTGTCTGTTTGAAGCGGAGGATGCAGTGGTGGGGCTTTCGTTTTGAAGGTGCTGGGGGTGGAAGAGGCGGCGTTTGGGAATTGCTGTGTTTAGGGTTGTTGTGGAAGTGGTGGCATTTGTGAATTGGTGTGTTTTAGCATGGGGTTTAAAGGATAAGTCAGGGGTAATTTAGTAATTAGACTTTTAAGGTAGGAGTTGATGCTCTTAAAGTAGTGTTTGTGTTTTGCAATATTCCTTAAATTGTTCTCAGTCAATTTAAAGCATATAATTATTATGACAATACATCAAATGTGCCATTTAACTTAGTAGCAAGCAACACTTCATTGCCCTTTGCGAATGTTATTTGAAACTCTTCAAATGAAACTCTTAAATACAAATAACTATGGAACACCAAAATCCTTAATTTTTTTAATATATAGTACTCCAGGTAAACCTTTACAGCTTAATGGATATATATTCACTTAGTAATTGTGAGGACCCAGACCGTCCCGATTTGCACACACACTACAACTCGGTGGGAGACTCACTACTAGCAACCAACCAAAGGAATAAATCTAGAAACTAAGATATTTAAGTTGTGGAATCAAGTAAAATAACTAATCTAAGTTTCATTACTAGTTAAAGATGTAATAACAAACTAACAATGTGGAAGATAAACCTAGAATCTGAAACTCAATGTACAAAAACTAGAAATGAAAACCAAATCTAACAAAAATTCTAGCGAACTATCTAACTATCTAAAACAAGGTCTAGGCTCGAAAATGGTGGACATAAACAAAAGAGGATTTCATGGCAGTCCGAACTATGTGGCTCACCTTTGAACTCGAAGCGATCACTGATCTCCTAAGTGAGGTCTGTCAACAGTCACATGAAGATGCCCTATACTCTACAAAAATAAGAGCAACTGCACAATCATGACACAACCACTTTTTACTGGAAGGATAACGTTGCTATCCCACTAGTGTAATATAAACAAGAAATTAGAACATTATAACACATGAATAAACATCAACATATTCAATACTATAATAAGGATCAACATCACGATTCACATGCTTTATCACATAGTTGGCCCTCTCACGGAACCCAAAGTCAAAACTTTAAGCATGCCGGAACATGGTGATTCGATCTAATTTTTATGTTGGAACTTGGAAACTAATCCAAGTTAGTATGTCGAAACGTGTCAATAAGATCCAAGTTAGTGTGCCGAAATGTGGTAGTCTATCCCAATCACACATCACAAAAAGACATCAAGATCAATCAATCAAGTCATGATTTCATGGTATCGATATTCATATATATCATTTCAACATCTATGATAAATATTACAACAGGAATACATATACAAGTGTCACAACGAAGCAAAGCAAGTGTATATTACACATTCATAGAATCACAACCATCACATACCTCGAGAATCCCGTTGTAGCGGCAGGAAGTGAGATCCTAAGAGATTTTCAATTTATGTCTTTGACAACGTACTATTTACCCAATATGCCCACAAAGTACTCTTAAGGCTACATTCAATTCCCGGAGGTCTATTTATCCAAATTCAATTTTGTAAAATCGTAAGGATCCCCTAACAATTTTATTTAATCGATTATGTGATCAAATTTTTATTTATTCCACCCGCTTGCCACAAGATTTCCCTAAACCTTGACGACTCTAATTTCCTCCAAATCAGGACAAGGTTGGGAAAATCCTAGTACTACGGAAAAAAATTTTGTCCCCGATTTTTCCCTATTTGGCATTTCCATAACGATAAAACACCCATTGTTAAAATATATATGAATTTACCCCTCACTCTTTCCCGAGTGATAAAATAAGGACAAGTACTCTAGAAAAGGAACACTGTTGGACCTGATTCGACTAACAATTGCGGATACTTGTTTCGCATATCCTTTTCGTTACCCAAGGAGCTTCCTCAACTGGACGATGCTTCCATTGAACTTGCACGGACTTGATCTATTTGGTCCTCAAATTTCTAACATCACGATCAAGAATAATAATCGATTCTTCCTCATATTGTAGGTCCTTGTCTACCACCATTGAGTCTCACTTAATGATATAGTTGCAATCATTGTGATATCTCTTCAACATAGACATATTAATTATGAAATGTACAACGGACAAATAAGCAGGTAGCGCCAATATATACGCCACTGGTTCTACACTCTCAATAATTTCAAACAAATAAAACGAGGACTCAACTTACCCCTCTAACCAAATCTCATCACCCCCTTCATAGGTGATACTATAAGAATAACATTCTCGCTCGTCTGGAATTCCATGTTTCTCACCTTGTGATCTGCATACTTCTTTTGCCTACTCTTCGCGGCTAGAAGTTTGGCTTGTATGCTCGCCACCTTATATCGTGTGTCAATGACTAAGTAAACCCCCCAAAGGTGTTACATCTCCGGACTTAAACCAACCTATCGGCGATCTACATCCTCTACCATATAATGCCTCAAATGGTGTCATATCAATTCTTGAGTAATAACTATTATTATAGGACAACTCACATAGGGGTAGGAACTTATCTCAATGCCCTCTTAAGTGAGATACAAAAGCGCTTCAACATGTCTTCCAACAGTTTTATATTGCTTTCTAATTGTCCATAGTCTGGGGATTGAATGTTGTACTAAAAGTGAGTTGTGTGCCAAATTAATCGTGCTAGTTCCTCCAAAACTTTGAACTGAAAAGGGTACCATGATCTGAGATGATGGAAACGGGCACACCATGCATCTTCACTATCTAATTTACATAAATCTTAGCTAATTGTTCAGCATTGTAATTCCCCCTTACCTGAATAAAGTGGGCTATTTAGTAAACCCATCAACAACAACCCAAATAAAATAAAATTTCCCCAGTCTTAGGAAGGTAAACCACAAAATCCATTGCTATCCTTTCCCACTTCCATTCTCGAATTGACATCATTTTAGCAACCCCACAGGTCATTTATGTTCATACTTCACTTGTTGAAAATTATAAAACTTAGGCACAAACTTCTTAATGTCTTGTCTCATATACCCGACCACTAATAAACTCACTTCAGATATCTATACATCGGTCACACCCAAATGAATAGAATAGCGTGAGCCATGATCCTCCACCAAAAACCTTGGCATCAAATATCAACTCTAGGAACACATATGCTACCTTTATAGTTGAGCACACCATCCGCATCTAGAGTGGTTCCTTTGAGACTTACCTATAGCAATCTTTTTCTAAGTTCATCTAGATCTCAATCTTCAAATTTCTTGGCCTTGATTTCCTTTATGAACATTAATTTAGCTTCAATACTAGATAACAACCCACCTCTTTATGAAATTCCCAAATTGCACGAATTTAGACTCTAAGGTCTGAATTTCTTTGGACAAAAGCCACTTGGTTCCACGCATGTGAGCTAAACCACCCATATTCATAGCTTTTCGACTCAAAGCGTCATCCACAACATTTTCCATACCCGGATGTTATTGAATAGTCACATCATAATGCTTGAGTAATTCCATCCATCTTCACTGTCTCAAGTTCAAGTAATTTTGGGTGAATACATGCGGCAAACTACAATTATCAGTAAATACCTCGCACTTTACTCCATACAAAGAATGTTGCCAGATTTTAAGGGCAAATACCACCGCTTCCAACTCCAAATAATGAGTGGGATAATTTCTCTCGTGTACCTTCAACTAACATGAGGCATAAGCTATGTCATTCTTATCCTTCATTAACACAACAACCAATCCTGCATGTGATGCATCACAATAAATAATAAAGTCCTTACACTCAATCGGTAATGGTATAATGGGCGTGGTTGTCAAAATAGTCTTAATCTTATCAAAGCTCTCCTAACATTACCTTCTTTTTGGTCAGATTGATGAAGTGAGTATCAATGGAAGCAAAATTATTAACAAAACAATGGTAGTAACTAGGAAATCAGACAAAACTCCTAACTTTTTTCACTGAACTAGGTCGTACTCAATTCCAAACCACTTCAAATCTACCCTTACCCCTTCTTTTGTCACCACCTACCCAAAAATGCAACCAACTTCAACCAAAATTCACACTTGGAAAATTTTACATATAACTTTGGCTTCCCACAGATACCTAAATTAGTACGAAGATGGTTAGCATGCTCTTTTTCACTTTTCCAATACACCAAAATGTCATCAATAAATACTATCACAAAAAGATTCAAGAAACGGCTTGAATACTCTATTCATCAAGCTCATGAAAGTTCCAGGAGCATCAGTCAACCCAAAAAACATAACAAAAAATTCATAGTGCCCATAATGAGTCCTAAACACCATCTTTGGTATATCTGTAGGCCTAATCTTAAATTGATGATGCCCGTATCTTAAATCAATCTTAAAGAAGATTGTTGCACCTTGAAACTGGTCAGCAAGATCATCTATCCTAGGCCAGTGGTACCTATTCAGAATAGTGACCTTACTCAGTTGCTGGTAATCTATGCACATCCTCATGCTACCATCCTTCTTCTTAACAAATAAAATTGGAGATCCCATGGGGAAGCACTAGGACGAATAAAACCCTTATCAAGATGCTCTTGAATTTGATCCTTAGGCTCTCTCAACTCCGCTGGAGCCATGTGTTATTGAGGGATAGAAATAGGGAGTATACCATGCTATTAGTCAATACAAAAATATTTGTCTATATCCAGAGGCATGCCAAGAAAATTATTTGGAAAAACTTCATTAAATTTGAACACCACAAAATAGAACATGTCACTCCCCAAACTACATGAGGTGTGTCGGGCACTCGATACATTATGCGATCGAGTTAGCAACTGAAACATATCGACTCAACTATGAACATAGATGGTTGGTCATCATAACATCTAAAATACTATGACTAGACCCTTAATGTCATCACCGAAAGAACAACTCATTTAGAAAAAGGTAGAAAAGCCAAAAAATAACAAAGTTCTAGATGGACGATGTGGCCACACGTAACGACCGAGAGCACCCCCTAGATGTTACACAACGTTCGTGACCTCTTGGAGGTCTTGTACAAGCATCATAGATTTCATTCATTACATAGGTATGAAACTTAGTGTGAAATTAAAAGTTTTCACAACCTAACTAATAAGAAACACTTTCATAAAACGTAGGAAATAAAGTCTCATCATCACAAGCCAACATCGACACGTCTTAAAATCATAGGGTTATGACCTTTTACATAGAAAGAAACATACTAGGTTTTGTAAAATCTCTTTAATGAAAGAAAATAAAAGAAACATAGTTCATATCCTCAAACATATGAGGACATACCAATCTTGAGACAAATCCACTTCCCAAGCATCACCTTCTATGAACCTTCACTTGCTTCACACCTATACTTTTAGAAATATAGAAGAATGTGGAGTTAGTACAAAAATTGTACTAAGTATGAAAATGTGCAAAAACCATGCTTAAAGAGGATATTTCAGTTGAAACATACTTTTCATGCTATTTTGATAAAACCTTCCTGAATCAACTGTACAAGCCATCATATAACTCATCATTTGTCAAACAACTAATACTTCTATAATTCTCAACATTTAGTCACATTCATCAAGTAAATCATTTAGACTTTCCTATACAAGGTTATACTAAGAGTCACCTAGGTAAGACATGAAGAGACCGCCCATACAACATCTTCAATACACACCTAACTGATCCCTAAGACTACCAAATATAAGCGTACTTCATTCCAACTCAACAAGTCAACATTTACTTACTAATGATACAAGAGGAACCATACATGCATTTAAGAAATTCGCATAAAGACCATACTTTAAGACAAAACCCAAGTTACACTAGTGGAATGTGAAAGTAGCATTCCATACTACTACTCCCACCTTAGTGCTCCTTAGGTATCACCCTAGACTACGCACATCACATCCGATGATTAACATACGCTTCAAAAATAGTAGACATAAGATCAACATGTTTCATAACATTCGACATAAAGTAAACTTACTTTATTAACATCATATAGTAACCTATTCATACATTTTCATAAAAGGACACACCAAGATTCCCTCCAAATGTCTACCTGTGTAATGCATAGATGGAGTCCCATTCCACCACCTACCGTAAGTAGTACAACCTTAGGAAGACCTAGTTCATTACTTTCATTTGTGGGGGATGGATTTAACTGACATAGACCATGAGATCTTTACATGAAATCCCGGTATTAACCCTTGCCGGATGAGGGATCTCCACTTGCCTAAGGTAGGGTCATTTTTTTAGCCTTTTCATGGATCTCCAATAGCTAGACCTATGTGTGTAACATCAGGGGAGCACCCCTAGAAGTAACATGGCGTACTTGACCGCTCGGAGGTCTTATTCAAGCCCAAATGTATCATTCATCGCATTGTCATAGCAAATTTAGCGGAAAATTTAAATCTTTTCATAGCACATCATATGCTAGAAACTTCACTTCATATATGTATAAAACATAAGTCATAATACATAATTAGACCTTAAGTCTCTTTGCAATCCTAAACTCAATATCATAAGAGTACCTTAGGGACACAACCCTTATAACATAATACATAAGTACAACAATTAAAAACATTTCAGTAAACTACACATTAGGACATCCTTGGATTTAAGGATTCCTTTTCTTGAGCTTCAAAATCACATATAAAGCTCCTCAATCATATAGACATCCTTTAAGCATCCATAACCTAAACTTTATGTAAAAAGTAGAGAAGAATGGGATTACTACAAGAATGCACTATGTATGGCAACCATGCAAAAATATGCATTTAAAAGTGACATTTTCTTGAAATCATACTTCATGCCTTTTTGAGTAAATCTTCATAAAACCTTTATACAATAGCACTTTATCATTCACGTACTTCATATAAACATATTCAAAGGCTAAACATCATATAAAACCGCATATAGAATTTAAGTCGCATTCGAGGTCACTTTATAGTGAGCTAATTCTACTTTACAGTGAACTCCTTTTAACACATTAACCTCACAAGTAACCCTCTAGTGATACATGGTGCAATGCATCACCTTAGGACCACAATGAAAGCATACATACAATCTACATAAGTCAACACATACCATCATTAAAGCATAATACATCACAGACACATTTAAGTCAAGACCATGAAAACCTTACAGTACAGTCTTAGTCATTATGCACATATACTTATTTTACTATACATAGATCCTTATGAGACCTTACTCACAATCCCAATCTAAATATACTAGTGCAATGACATGTGAAGCCCCATAACCTCCCACATACTTAGTAGACCTATCATTAGACCACAAGCCTTATCACCTAATTCATACATCAACAAGTAACTGAAGAAAACTTCATTCATGTCAATACAAGACCTTCATGATATACTCATTTAGACAAACATAGTGCATATAAGGATAAGATCACATCATATAGACTCATACCGTGCACATCTTCATAAAAAGTTGACAAATACTAGCATACCATGCATAAAGACATACCCATAATCATACACATTAGGTCACCTTCCTAGGACTTCGTAAGGATCTATGTGTGCAATGTCTATATGGGTTAATTACTTCCACCTATCCTAAATAACCTCCCTTAAGTCATCCTAGTTAGGGTCCTAGTAATTTACTTCCATTGTCTATTTTACAATAGGGAAACTATAGTGTTAACCGACACTAAGACCATGGGTGCTAAACATGGAATTTGGTGTTGTAGAGCCTTACACGAATGGTAGGTCTTCCTACCTAGCCAAGGTAGAACATACACACATGCTAGAATACTAAGTGAATTCACTTGCTAGATCCTTTGTGGCAAGCATAATTTATGGGACTTGGAAACATCATGGAAACATCTCTCTACACCTTTTTTCGGTCATGAGGCTATCCACCATGTGAGGAGTTAGTGCCCGTTTAGCCTTCCCTCCTTAGGAAGGTTCCACCCCCTCATCTATAAGTTTACTCGGTGCTATGCTAAGTTCCCTTTATTGAAAAAGCCTTTATTAACTTTACTTGATAAAATTAGGCTTAGGAGAGTCATCCCTTCATATGCTTAGCTTATAGGTCATAGATGAGAGTTCATCAGCCTAAATCATATGAGAAATCCTTTCACATGGACATAGCATATGTATTACCACTATCTAGTTAAGGATACACTTGATCACACCTTTCAACGCTCCTCTATTGATTAGATTATCATTCATGTGTGTTTGTATACTTATATGTAAGCAAACCTTCACATAACACATAAAGGTCACACATGTTCATATATCAATGCATAAGTTTATAGGTATAACTATATGAGAAATCCTTTCATATAAACACACTAAGACACTATGCACATTAATATTTCATCATATCATATAATTCATATTCATAATATGTCCATACATTCATTTTCATGTACATAAAATCAAAACCTAGGAAGTATCCTATCAAGGTACACATGTGCATTGCATAGACAAGGTCCCATACCCTTTCCCATACTAGTACACCTATAAAGTCATCCTAGTTAAGGAATACATAATATACTTCACATACATATACTTTACCTGCTTAGTAGTAGACACTAGTGAATATGAGAACAACATTTCATTAGATACTATGATCCTATGCTACTTGTAAGCATGCATGAAGAGTGAGGATGTGTGTACATTGATCAATATGATCACATAATGGCTATCAACAACACGTTGAGGCAGCCACCCTCTTAAGACCACTATGCACTTTCAAGCATAGACCACAGAACACACAATAGCATAGGAGGCAAGACAATTTTCACATTATAATCAACACTCTTAACTTTAGCTATTCACACATACACATATGGGTACATGGATAGGGGTCATCAATCCTTACCAATTCATTAATGGCAGCACCTACACATGACCTTAGCATAACATTTACATGCTCATAAATATAGAACATAACCTAGATTCACAACTAAAGTAGAATACTAGGAACAAGTTACACAGAAGGTGATCATCATAACCACTCATTCATATATTCATCAATTTGCCTTCAAGCCCATGGTCAATACATTTATAATGAAAATAAAGTAAACACCGCCTCCATAAGTGGACCGTACCACGCAATTCCGTACAAGGCTTCATCAACTACAAAAATATAGAAGAGTAAATGGATGAGCCATTATTACCGATTCATCAACCTATGATCATCATTGATCAATAAACCTTTCTCATCATCAATACATTATAGGGTAGTATCCAAGTATATATTTAATCATGAATAAACCATGTACAAGTTGCTATAGAATCATGCTACCATCTAATACACTATATCACATATATGGTGGAAAGTAGAGAGTTGGAGATCATTAAGTAACTTCCCTAGTTTCGTTCATCAATCACCTTGTATCCATAACATACATTTAGGGCAGTATCTAAAGAGATAGAACATCATAACTAAATCATGCTTCATCCACCCTAGAATATATATCACAACATGTACATTAACCTACCAATGCCTATAGGCAAGAAAGACTTAAACCAATATTTACCAATTCAATTGTTATATATTCATATTGAATCAACTATACATAATGATCATTATATTACACATACAGGCAGTACCTAAGGAAATTCATCATATTTGAATCACATAACAATCATCCTAACGTCAAGATCACAAGTTACTACTTGATAGCTTAGAAGCACCTAGATCAGTTAATACCAAGCCTTCTTTATTTTGATCATACCATATTTATACTCATAATTCAACCAACTTATTACCCTAAGGGAGTAGCTACAAGAACCACAAAACGAGTTATAGACTAAGCATGTTCAAATCTTCATATATTGATCCACATGGATCCTTCATCATGAATTCATCATCAATTCACATAAATAAGAGTAGATATAATCAATTCAACATAAGAGAATCACAATTCTACCAATAACAAGCCATGATCACAATGCCCATGCAAGGGCTAAATCGATTTTGGGAAGAGGCATGGGTTCATAATGCAATTGGATTAAAATTAACGTTAAAACCAATACAATATAATCAACTCATGATGATTAGTCCATTAAAAATGTTTTACGAAAGAACCCATGGCTAGATTGAAGAAGATGAAGTTGGATCATGAAATCTCTTATCAAACTTTGAGATTAACTCTCTATATGGAAGGATAACTAGAGATGAAGGATCACCATACCTTTGTATAGTTGAAAAAATCTAAAACTTGATGAAGAATCCATAGAAATCCAAGCTCCAAGATGTTTTTGAGCTTCACCAACAATGGAGGTTTCTAGGGAGAATTGGTTTTGGAGGGAAAGTTTATTTTGTGTGAATGGAATTGGCAATGGGTTGGTTACGTTTTTTATCACTTATATACACCCAAAAATAGATAAATAAACCTGTTAGGGTCAGTTTCGGACGTGGGGTGAATTTCCCATTCACCCCTTTAATGGAACAGTCCGCAGGCAGTGGCACCAGGCTGCATCGATGGATCACCATCGACGGCCCGTCTGTGACTTCAGTCGATTGGACCTTAGGCAATTCTTTGGTTGATCCTTGCCCAGGCTAAATATCCATCAAGAGACCTCACCAACGGGCCGTTGGTCAACCAACTGGGCGTCGTTTGGTTCAGTCGATTGACACTGCCAAGGCAGTGTCTCGACTAGCCTTGGGTCCTTTTTGTGGGGCCTTTTGCGGGGTCCTTGGGAAGTCATACCCGGGCGTTTACAACGTAAATATTCACATTTATAATCAAGGACCTTCTATGCAAGTTTCACCCAAAATGCACACGTAAAACACCTCCAAACATTCAAGTCCCCATCAAGACATACATGAGCGTCTCAAGGGCTAACTTCTGAACGTCTTTGACGTTCTTGGACGTTTGACCTCCAAACATTGCGAAACTCCATACACTGCTTACAAACATCATTATAACTCATTTTAATAGTTACTAAGCTCATGACATACAAATATAAGCATGTATAGACACAAGAGGCACATAGGTGACTAGTCATCGAACGTCTTGGCCGTTCCATGACGTTTGACTTCCAAATAACGTCAAACTTTACACACTGCCTCAATACCATATTATAAGTCATTTTAGGACCTTACACCCTTGTTAATAACATGTTAGTCTCTATATACCCTAGCTAATTTTGGGGGGTCATACAATGTGGGCGCATAGTTAAGGGATAAGAAGATGGTTTCTATGTACTACATCGCAACTAACAAAGACCACTCATCTCAAAAGGTACATTGGATAAAACATCTCTACTAAAAAAGAGTATCCACCCCTTCTTCAAATCCTCTCGGTGCTACGCATAACTCCCCCACGGAGTCGTAGACATTCATGACATTCATTAGCTATAGTTTAAGATATTGTTAATAAGTACTATATCTCAACTCACGATGTGTACCCATCTCTAGAGGTTACTTTTGAAAACTACATCTCAACTCACGAAGAGTATAAACCTCCAACATATCATTCATTCATTGGAAAGCTTGAGGGAATAGTTTGGTTGCTACTAAACTCTTCATCTCAACTCACGAAGTGTGTTTACCCCAAAAGACCCCATTCATTCATTCTTTATGTGTGTGAGTATCTGTGAGAACACCTTTTACATAACTACCATCATTCATAATTTTGACTTTTACAAATGATCATGCTACTTTCATCAGAATTCACACACTATCATGCTTCGCGTTCACATTATAATTCATATAGACATAGTATATTCAAGACACACATTCTCAACTTCATAAGACATCTCATACATGTACATCATAACATCTCTTTACTTCACATTCAATGCTTTCAATCCCAAAATCACAATTCACATATATATTCATATACTTCAAGTAAACACCGCCACCAGAAGTGGACCATACCACTTTAGATCAATTCAATAAGAACTAGACAATATAGATCAACTTACCCTTCACAAGCCTAGACCACTTTTTCTTAATTCTCCAATAATTCATCATAATAAGGCATAAATTTCAGTACATGATCACAATAAAACATAAGAAAAATATAATTCTAACATTGTCTAATCTATTCGTAATACCCAATTCATAAGTCAAAATTTGAGAATTTGAATGATCGTTGGTCCATTGAGTTTTTGATCATAAAATAATCACTTTAAATTTAAAACATCATAATTCATCCGTTAAAACCTTTTATGTATCAATCCATGATTAGAATTTGACATAGAAGAATTTAGGATTTGAAACCCTTATTGAAAAACCTTTGGATTGGCTCCTTGAAAGAGAGAAGAATCAAGGATGAACTTTCATACCTTATTTGATAAAAAGCCCACGAAATTAGGGTTGAAACTTGAAGAATTTTACCTTCTTCCTTGGAGCTTCAAAGCTTCATCAATGGAGGTTATTGGAGAGAGAGTTTTGGAGAGAATTTGTTTTGAACTTGAGGGTTTTGTTTTCATAGGTGAATTGTGGTTTAAAGTGACTCAATAACCGTCCATAAATAATTCCCAAAGTACCTAAAAAGACCACTGTACGGATTGTACCCTTTAACCAAGTCTAATTTGACTTAAAAATAACGCAACCAAATCTTGGACATGGTTGCTCATCGCGGGGACACATCCATATCTTAACTCTGGAATTAATTTCGATACACAATGGTTCGTTACAAGCCTGCGTCGCAAGGAGACATTTTTTTCTTTTAAGTGATAGTTGCTCGACGCGCAGGCAGTGCCACAAACAGGCTGTTTTAGCAGTCTTCTTGCCACATCTTGGGTCCTCCTCAAGGACCCTTTGGTTGGTCCTTGGGGAGTCGTTCCCGGACGTTTGACCCTAGGTATGTCTTTAGGTGATAGGTTCATACCCAGTGATTTTAGACTCCAAACAACACCTAGAAACATGCACAACAAACAAGGACACAATAGCACACACACAAGGCTAGTTTCAGAATGTCTTGGTCGTTCTTCGACGTTTGACTTTCAAGCTCATCAAACTGACTTCCAAGGTTATTATTCATCATTTTAACACCTTAATAACTCATAAAACTCATTACAAGCTCTAGATTTTCCTATTTCATTTTGAGGGTTGTAACAATCTCCCCCACTTAGAAAAACATTTATCCTCGAATGACACTACACACCTTCAAGGACTATAAGACTCATCTAGCAGCTCACAACACACATCATCATGGAAACAACATTCATAATAAGTCTACCCAACTTACAAAGAACACCAACTTCACATCTCTTTGCACTCTAAGCAATAGAAATTTGGAACTATTTCCATAATTCAAAGTGCACATATACTTCATCATGTTCATTGCATTTTGGAGGAACTACCTTATCCAATATTAGACATGCTCATCATATCATTTTAAAGCTCAACATTTAATAACTTTCAAGTATCGCATTGGCATATAAACATGAAAAAATCATAAGGGAATTAAGCAAATATTATTAGATACACATTGACATGAAAAATATAGATTAATTACCAATCATCCCAGGTAACTATGATATCATCAAGAGCATGCAAAATTTGTACCATTAATGGTACTCATAACCTAGGGAGACATGCAACTCATACTCATATGCGAGACTCAAAAATATAACCAAACTACTAAGAATTTGGGTCTCAAGCTTGAGTAAGAATTTGAGGAAAAGATAAGGATATCAACCACCTTACTACTACAGTCATTCTCGCCACTTAGGGTAAACCCATCTAAGAAATAATAAAAAACATTCATAAGGATGATGAATTACCGGGGCCTTTATTACTGATTAGACCCGTTGTTAGCTTGTAGCATATAGAAACGGTTCTTATTTTGAGTATTAGGCTCCGTGCCATATTGGGGAGCTTGGTTGGTCTCCTTTTCTTTTTCCTTGAAGGCCGGGCAATCTATCATCTTATAACCCCTATTTCCACATCCAAAACATCCATCCGTACATGCAAGGCACTTACCCAAGTGTTGCTTTCCGTAGGTAGTGCACCTAGGTGTCTCATATGTATACTCACCCTGCACTCCCTCCTTGAAAATTTTAGTTGGGAAGCCTATCATTGCTCCCCACGAAAAAATATTGATTATAAAACCTCTTTTTAGATTTAGGTTGACTTGGTTCATCCGACCTATCCCTCTTGGCATCTCTATTCATCTTCCTAAGTTTGGACTCCTCAAATTGTTGAGCATACACCATGAGTCTAGAGATATCAATATCATGATGGAGCATTGTTGTACGACACTCTTCTTCAACCAAACTAGACACCCCCATCACAAACTTATTGTCTAGACCAAGAGTTTGCTACCAAGGTTGAGGCATATTTAGAGACTTAGGTAAACTTGAGAGAATACTCCTTCACATTCATTCTTACTGACGAAGGTTCATGAATTCCTCTAATTTTTTCTCCCTATACTCTATGGGTAAAAACCAATCAAGAAAGTCCGTCTTAAACACTCCCCAATCTACCGGGCCTGCCCTTAAGGTTCACTCATCCCTCCATTGCTGAAACAACACTTTTGCCACATCGTTTAGTTGGTAAGCGTCTAGTTATGCTTTCTGTTTAGGGGTCAACCCCATCGCATATACAACCTTTAATACCTTATCTATGAAGCATTGTGGATCTTCATCCACCTTAATTCCATGAAAAGTAGGAGGATTCATCCTCATGAAATCTCGGATTCTAGAAGCGAGAGTACTTGCATTGGGGTTTTCTTGAGGTCCAACTCCTAGGTTACCTCTAGTCTTCACATGATTAGTGATGACTTGAGCTTGAGTCGTCATGAGTTGGGTCAAAGTTCAAAAATCATCCCTTATCTCCACATGTGACATATCCCCTTCAACATAGGGAGCTTGAGGACCTTGGGGCACTTGAGGGGGAACCTCTTCATTCACATTTTCTTGATTAGCTATAGGGACATTCTCACCCGAGGAGGTACTAACTCATTAAATACTCCTTCCTCCACTGTTTTTGCGGTTGTACTTCTCGTATTCATATCCTACAAACACAAAAAAAGAGATTAGGAAAAGACACTTATACACTCAACTCTATAGCACGACACAGGGTAATGAAGAAAGTTAAACTTCTATAGTCCTTTAGTCTCTCGTTCATAGATTTGTCGCGACTCACACTGATGAACAAGACTCTAATAGATGTTGCTTGTGAGACATTGGACCCTAAGGCTATCTCTCATAACCTTAATCTATAATACCAAGTTTTTAAAGACCGTGGAGCACCCCCTAGAATTTACATTGTTTAGTTGACCCCTCGGAGGTCTTGTACAAGCATCTTAGCTTTAAGTCATTACATTGGTATGAAACAGTGCGGAATTAGAAGTTTTTACAACATAAAAAATAAGAAACACTTTCATAAAATATAGAGAATGAAGTCTCATCATCGTGAGACAACATAGACACGTCTTAACATCATATGGTCACAGACCTTTACATTGAAAGAAACATACTAGGTGTTGTACAATCTCTTTAATTAAAGAAAGTAAAAGAAACATAATTCATGTACTTGAACATATGAGGACATACCAATCTTGAGAGAAATCTACTTCCCAAGCTTCACTTTCCAGGAACCTTCATTTGCTTCCCACCTATACATTTATAAATATAGAACAATATGGAGTTAGTACAAACATTATACTAAGTGTGGCAATATGCAAAAAGCATTCTTAAAGAGGACACCTTAGTTGAAACATACTTATTATGCTATTTTGATAAAACCTTCATGAACCAAGTGTACAAGGCATGATATAATACATCATTTGTCAAACAAGTAATACTTCCATAATTATTAACATTTAGTGACATTCATCAAGTAATCCATTAAAGTTTATCCTAAGACTCACCTAGTTAAAACATGAAGAGACCGCCCATACAACCTCTTCAATAACACACCTAAGTGATTCTTAAGACTACCAAAGATAAGCATACTTCATTCCAACTGAACAAGTCAACATTTCCTTACTAGATATACTAGAGCAACCATACATGCATTTTAGAAGATCACAAAAGACCATCCTCTAAGACAACCCCCAAGTTATACTAGTGAAATGTTAAAGTAGCATCCCATACTACTACTCCCACCATAGTGTTCCTTAGGTATCACCCTAGACTAGGCACATTACATCTTATAATTAACATAGCCTTCATCAACAGTAGACATAAGATCAACATGTTTCATTAACATTACACATAAAGAAAACTTACTTCATTAACGTCATATAGTAACCCATTCATACATTTTCATACAAGGACACACCAAGATTCCCTCCAAATGTCTACTTGTGTACTGCATAGATGGTGTCCCGTTCCACCACCTACCGTAAGTAGTACACCCTTATGAAGACCTAGTTCATTCCTTTCATTTGTGGAGGCTGGATTTAATCGACCTAGATCATGAGATCTTGACATGGAATCCTGGTGTTGACCCCTACCAGATCAGGGATCCCCACTTGCTTAAGGTAGGGTCATTCTTTTAGCCATTACATGGATCTCCAATAGCTAGACCTAAACGGCAAAATAGTTAAGGGATCAAATTCACATTATACTTCATTTAGACATAGTATATTTAAGACACCACATTCTAACCTTCATAAGACATCTCATGCATATATATCATAATATCTATTTACTTCACATTCGATGCCTTCAAGGCCACAATCACAAGTCACATGTATATTCATATACTTCAATTAAACACCACCATCATAAGTGGACCATACCACTCAAGATTAATTCAACAAGAACCAGACAATATAGATAAACTTACCCTTCATCCAAGCCTTGACCACCTTATCTCTCTAATTAACTATTCATCATAATAAGGCATAAATGGGAGTAGATAATCACGATACAACATAAGAAAAAGACAATTAACATTGTCTAATCATATTCATCAAACCCAATCCATAAGTCAAAATTTGAGAAATCACATGATCATGGGTCCACTGAGTTTTTATCATAAAACCATCACTTTTATTTAAAACATCACAATTCATCCATTAGAACTTTTTCTTGCAAGAACCCATGCTTAGAATTTGAAGAATTTAGGATTTGAAACCCTTTTTGAAAAGCCTTTGGATTGACTCCTTGAATGAGAGAAGAATCAAGGATGAGCTACCATACCTTATTTGATAGAATCCCACAAAATTAGGGTTGAAACATTTACAATTTGACCTTCTTCCTTGGAGCTTCAAAGCTTCATCAAAGGAGGTTTTTGGAGAAAGAGTTTTGGGGAGCTTTTATTTTGAACATGAGGGTTTTGTTTTGATAGGTGAATTTGGGTTTAAAGTGAATCAATAAAGGTCCATAAATAATCACCAAAGTACCAAAAATACCCCTACACTAATTGGACCCTTTAACCAAGTCTAATTTGATTTTAAAACGACGGGACCAAATCCAGGACATGGGTGCGCGTTGCGCGGATACCTCCACATCTTGGTTCTGGAATTAATTTCGAGACACACTAGTTCGTGACAAGCCCGTGTCTCAAGGAGACAATTTTTCCTTTTAAGTGGAAGATGCGCGACGCGCATGTAGTGCAACAAACAGGTTGTTTTGGCAGCCTTCTTGCCACATCTTGGGTCCTCCTCAAGGATCCTTTGGTTGGTTCTTGGAATGTTTTGAGCCTAGGTATGTCCCAATAGGTGCTAGGGTCATCCCCACTTATTTTAGACTCCAACTAACACCTAGAAACATGCCCAAAAAACAAGGAAACACTAGCACACACAAGCTAGTTTACGAACGTCTTGGTCGTTCTTCAATGTTTGGCTTTCGAACTCTTCAATCTGACTTCTAAGGTTATTATTCATCATTTTATCACCTTTAAATTATAAAAATCATGATAGACTCTAGTTTATCCTATTTCATTAAGGTTTGTTACACTAGAATTAAGGACTACACACGTACAAGTATGGCTAGAAACTGGAAGCGGGAGAAAGAAACACAGAATACTATGTATATAATAGCCTCTATGAGTGACATTAGGATTGTGGGGACAAGGGACCAACTATATCCAAACTGTACAACAAAAGTAAAGATCCTTTGATAGCCTCAGGATAAGATGGAGCTTAGCAACTGACAATTGAACCTAAATCCTAACAGGTGGAGCGATTAGAGTCCATACCCGTACCTTCTCACACGAAACATAAAGCAGTGTCCCCAGGCAAAGAGACGTTAGTATGAATAAAGCGTACTGGTATGAAAAGCGGAATGTAGAGTTACAAATATTTACATTAAAAGGGTAATAGAGATACCACAAAAAAGTGAAACTCTAGTAGCCTCCCAATATGCCACTTGGCCCCACTACTATTCATTTTTACATCTTAGTAATTAAATATGCATGATATGCACATTTAATCATACGTCATGAGTGTGTGTGTGTGTGTACATATATATATATATATATATATATATATATATATATATATATAT
>NC_028645.1:37890339-37894344 GCF_001406875.1 Solanum pennellii | reverse complement strand
GTGTGTGTGTGTGTATATATATATATATATATATATATATATATATATATATATATATATATGCAAATGCATGTCACACTCAACCAATTAAGTGCTAGCAATGGTGGTGCCTTCCAGTAGAAAACCGAGATCATATTCGCCAACTTGTGGCCATTTGTTTCTCATAAATATAAATTTAGGCAACATTCCCTATACCTTCCGATTATATCTCGGAAGTAGAATTCATAACATGTAATGTCATGTATTGTTAATGCACTTGTGTTACCTTAATCATGTTGTCAATCTTGGCTCGTTGGTGCTCTTGTCCTCATAATCTCATAATCACTTTCACATTCACAAGTAAATATCTTGTATAACCATATGTATGTAGATTAAATAAAAACACTTAAATCAAATTAAGAAAGGTAAATTAAAGACAATGATGTTCATAAAGATCTTAAAGTTCTTCACTTAGTATCTATATATAATTCCTCAGTACTTTATAAAAGAATATTTCAGGAATAACCGTACTTTAGTAGTTTAAAAATATCAATGTCATTTACAATAGGTCTTTCTAGTAATAGAGTAATACGACAATATTTGACAATTTAGGATACAAAAACTCGTGCTCAAAGGAAGTATAGTACATTGCCTTAACATACGTCAATTCTGGTCTTGTTTTATCAATATAAATAGTACCCCTTCCTAATCGTATGTAATCTACAGAAAATCATGTCACACAATCATTACAGGTAGAAGATTAACATGTCAGGGTTAAAGTAGCAATTTAGAGCTCACTAGCATAGTGATTAGCTCGCAAGACCATTTTTAAATGTATGTTTCACTCCCTTTTCCTCTCCAAATTAGAGCACCAAATTACAAAAATAACATACGTCTTTGCAACAACTATGAACAATTGGAGGCCTATGCAATAATCGACAAAAACCAAATAAAGTATGCCTGCACAACAATAAAAACTTGGACTTTTGCCATACTAATCTTTTCAAAACCCAAAATAACCTCAACGAGATCCCAACCACGATACTTCAAAACATTAAATAAAGAAACAAAAATATGTAATAATGTCCTATATTTCTTCAACATAACCATAATAACTTGAACTCACCGCTTCCAATCATCATCCTATACATTCTTCCAATAATTACATTTGGAGTAATATCTCTCTTTATGATAAAAATTATATTTGGAGTAATATCTCTCTTTTTATGAGAAATAAGAGGTTAAAACGGAATAACCATAACAACATTATGCACCTTATAGTATTTTTAGCATGTATCCTCATTTACAAAGAGTCTGCTGAAGCATAAGACGTTGAACAAAGAAGAAGTCATTTCAAAATTTTAAATGAATTAATAGAATCAACTTTACACTTACTTCTCTTACAATTAATTACCCATCTATACTGCTTCTTCTCTTCCAGACTCATATCAACAACAACCACACACAACAAAATCATTTCCAAAAAATCCAGCAACAACAACATCATAAAATACTTTAAAAGCAGCCCAACATCACATAACTATCAAAATACGATTTTCACGTTGTCTATTCATTTTCTCGCTTATATAGCATAGGTATAACCTGGAATCACTCAACAAAATGCAGTGTGAGAACTATCACCTCCAAACAGAAAAAAATAACAAATAGAAACGAGACTCCTTCACCATGAAGAATCCTTCAAATCACAACCAACAAGGAAGAAAGAAGTAACACAATCTCTATGAACGTTCCAAGGGTGAAACCACGTTTTAATCTTGTAGATATTTGCTTGAGATAGGGGAACCTTTAGAGAATATTTAGCACTTTTTATTCTTTTTTGGTAAAAAAAAAGACGTAAAATGAAGTGAAAACTGATCTTATAACGCTAAACTGACATAGTACCTAGGGGCCCACCTTCAGGTTCTTGCTTGCGTAATCTAACTAAAATCTGAATATCTCTCAATTTTGAAGTCGTATTGACCAATGGTTTAGTGCATTGGAAAGTATAATCGTAGACTTCCGATTCCATATGTTGGGGCTCTTCTAAAGCTTTATATATTGGGCGAAAAGCTCCAAAACATTTAACCCAAATTTCAAAAGGTTTATCAAAGAAACTCACTCTAACCTTTGTCAACTTTGATTTCCCAAATTGCTTGATTTCAAAACATAACTTACGATCATTGGACGAATATATCACCTTATAAAACATCCTTATTGACGTATACGACACTTTTTGTCTTATTCCCAAAGGTACCAGTTAACTTGAACGTTCCAACAGGTGGGGTATTAGAACCAACATTCTTTGACTCGAACTTGTTTAAGAAAATCCTTGACCCATAACGTTAATCTAATTCTTTGGTTTTTACCTCTCCTTTGAAACCGTATTCTCCCTAATAATACACCAAGTCATATAAGCCTCATACACATATGCAATACTATGCCTATTATGCGAAAGAACCAGGGAGTCTCACATTTTCCCCTCCTTAAGAACATTCATCCGCGAATGGATTCAAACAATCTCTTGGTCATATTATTTTATTCTAATGTGTTATTATCAAGTCTATATTTGATACGTGCGCAAATATGAAATACAATTTTGAATATTCACATAAAAGGTTGCGTATGTAAAGCTCGGGACAAAGCATACAAACTGCATTTTTGAGGTGTTTAAAATCCAATTAAGTTTGTGCACATGAATACTTTTCAAATATTAAAGCACAACTCATCGTATGAAAAGTCCTTACAAACATGAATATACTCAACCTTCATGATCCGTGAAGCATTTCCAATGCACTTCTACCACATACACACATGGAACACTAGATGGACTGCTTCAGATTCACAAGGCATATCATGCTCGTATGCATCCATGCCAATCCTCCAAATAATGTTATATGACCCTATATACCTTGGAATCAACTTATCTCTACTTCTCGTTCTTGATAAATCACACGATGCCCTTTCTAGGCAATACTTTCTAGAAAAAACAGTCTTCTACTTTCAAATCTAAGTCTCGTAATCAAAGATGGGGATAAAAAACCAAACAGTCTTCTCTTGGTAGTTGATATTGGTATAACAAGGCTTCAATTAATTCATGCCCATATGGATAAAACAAAGTGGAGCATCTCCATATATCCTATCTAGAATTCTGATGACCAGTAATCTCTACTGTAAATCCTCAACAATTCCTCTTGAGCATACAAGAATTTCAAAGAATGATTTAGACTTCAAACATACTTATAACTCATCTCTATAGCACGATCTATAAATGAAAGAAATGTAACCAATCCTAAATACCCTATAGCCTCTAATTATAAGTGTGGTGCTAAACCCACCCATAAATAAGAATCTACAACACATGGCTTGTGGACCTCTAGGACACGACCTGCTCTAATACCAAGTTGGTAACTCCCCAAGCTAGAGGAGGCGTCGCTGGCTCTCAATACCTTATGTGATCGAGTTAGCCACTAAAACATATAAATTCAACAATGAACCTAGATGGTTGGGAAGCATAACATCTGGATGACGAGCAACTCATATATAAAAAGGTAAAAAAGCCAAAAAAAATAACAAAGTACTAGCTGGCCGACGATGCCATAATTGAGGAGATACACACATACAAACATATGTTTACGTACCAAGCCTATGTCCTAGAAACTTGAAGTTAAAAAAGAAACCCAGAATACAATATCCACAGTAGCCTCTATAAGTGACATTAGAAATGTTGGAACAAGGTTCCGACTTTACTCAAACTGTAAAACAAAATTAAACATCCTCTCATAGACCTAGGATAAGATGGAACGTACCAACTCACATCTGAACTTGAATCCTAACGGTTGGTTCAATTAGAGTCCATACATGTACCTGCTCCCACAAAAAAAAAAGCAGCATCCCTAGGCAAATGGATGTCAGTACAAATAAAAATATAATGGTATGTAATTAAATATGCATGATATGCTTGTTTAATCGTATGTCGTGAGTATGTATATATATATATATATATATATATATATATATATATATATA